>NC_056739.1:1536550315-1536690315 GCF_019279795.1 Protopterus annectens | reverse complement strand
ATGACTCTGGCACCAGTCGTCTGTTTGTGTGAGGCCCTTCTGGAGGATGCATGTGTCAGCTGGTGTATCGACTATGGCGCCTAGTTTGCAGTCGTCTGCGAACTTTGTCAGCCACAACCCCCCCTATGTTTGCCTGCACATCTGAGAAATAAATGCCGAACAAGAGGGGTCCCAAGACAGAGCCCGGTGGGACTCCACTTATGACTGGCTTAGAGTCTGACATAGCTCCAGCTATTCTGACTTTGTGGGTTCTGTCCTTTAGCCAGTTTGCAACCCATCTTGTGACAAACGGGTTTACATTTAAACTGTTGAGCTTGTCTATGATGCCTGAGTGGGGTATTGTGTCGAAGGCTTTTGCCAGATCCAGGTAGGCTGTGTGAACTGCTTTGCCTTCATCGATGGCTCTAGTGACTGTTTCAAAAAAGTCCACCAGGTTTAAAAGACAGGATCTGCCTTTTACAAAGCCGAACTGGGTAGGGTCAATTGTCTGTAGGTCCCTGGTGTCTTTGTTTATGAGTTCCATAATGATCCTTTCCATAGCTTTGCAGACCAGGCTGGTCAAGCTTATGGGGCGGTAGTTTCCAGGGTCTGTAGAGTTGCCACCTTTGTGGAGTGGGACCACTGTAGCTGTATGCCAGTGTTCAGAGACGTATCCTGTAGCAAGGCTAAGATTAAACAGCGTTCTTATTTGCAGGTTTAGCTCCTCTAAAAGTTCACGTAGCACGCAACCCAGGACACCGTCAGGTCCCATGGATGCTGTATTTTTAGCTTTGCTGAGGGCAGCTCTCACCTGGACATCTGAGATTTCAGGGAGGTTGCATTCAGCTGAGATATTTATTTCTTCTTTTGGGGGAGAGTTAGGGGAGAAATTTGCACTGAACCTGTCTGCCAGTATGTTGGCAATATCTGTGGGTTCAGTGTATTTTTTGCTGTTATGAACTAACTCTGTGCATATCTGAGGGTTTCCGCCCAGGTTTCTAACATAACTGAAAAAGGCCTTGTGATTATCTTTAGTGTCCTTAGCGATTTTTCTCTCGAAGTTGGCCTTTGATGATTTTATTAGCGAACATACTTTTTTGCTAGTGCTGATCAGGGATGCCTTCCCTTTATGGGATTTTGCTCTGTCTTGCAGTAGCTTCCTTCTCTTGTTATAAAGTTTGTTTATGGCTGGGGTCCACCAGATAGGATGCCTGCCTTTGGTGGAAAGGGACTTGGTTTTATTTGGGATTGCATGATCCATGCATTCTTGGAGATGCCCGTAGAAAGAATTTGTGAAGGATTCAGCAGTGTGGGATTTGGTTTCCACTGGCCCAGGGGGCTTGAAGGATACCATTTCAGTCCTAAGGAGTGTAAAGTCAGCTTTTGAGAAGTTTCTCACTGTGGTCTTTTGTGCTGGGGTGGAGGTGGGATATGAATATCTAGGGTTATTAGTTTATGGTCTGATCTCACTAGTGAGGGTATACTTCGGTGTTGAGCATTTTGTCCCCATGTTTGTGATGATCAGGTCAAGTATATTATTTCCCCTTGTGGGGGAGGTGACTAGTTGTTCCATCGCATTTGAGTTGATGAATTCCAGGAACCTTTGGGCTAGGGTGTTGGGGCTTGAGTAATGCACCCAGTCTATGTTTGGGTAGTTGAAGTCTCCCAATATGATGGTATTTGGTGAGACATTCATATCCTCCAGTGTCTTCAGGAAGGCTGAATGGAGTTCCTGAGACTGAGAGGGTGGTATGTAGCATGCTACAAGTTGTATAGCAGTTTTGCCTATGGTTAGTTGTACATGGATGGTCTCCGATGCTTCGTGCGTTGCCACTAACCTTTAGGTGTGGGTGTCTTTAATGAATATGGACATTCCCCTCCTTTTGTGGTTCGGCCCAGATTTTGGGGCCGAAATGCATGATACGAGGTATAACCTGGTAGGGCTGGGGTGCTCTCAGGAGCCTTGAACCAGGTTTCAGTTACTGCACAGACATCGATGCTCTCCATACTGAGGAGTGCTTAGAGAGCCTGCATCTTGAGATTTAGACTTCTGGCATTGAGCAGCATTACCCTTAGTTTTTTCCTTTGTTGTTTTCTAAGGTGGTGGGTTTGCCTTTTGAGCCTTGCCTAAAATAGGCCATAGGTTATAGTTCAATAAGTTGGCGAGTTCTACCAACCTAATTGTTTTAGTGAGTGACAGTGGTGGGAGCGGAAATTAGAGTTGGTTGCAAATCTAGCTATTTTATTACAGCACATGGACAATTTGTGTAGGTCTGTCTTGTTAAGGTTTGTTAATACAGGGGATGCATAAAGCAATGTAGAGAGAAGGTGAGTTCTGGATAATGTAATTTTGATGTTTTTGCTTAGATAGTTTTTGCAGGGGTATAGGGTTCCAAGTTTTTTTATGGACTTTGGATATGGTTTGTGCTATATGTTTGTCAAACTTTAGGTTTTGGTCAAGTATTACACCAAGAAGTTTAGCTTGTGATACTGGGAGATTTGTGTGTTATTGATACAGAAAAGAGCAGAAGAGTCAATAGTTTTGGTAGGGTGGAAAAGCATAAGTTGAGTCTTTTTGGAGTTAAGTATTAGTTGTGAGCTTTTTAACCAGTTTTCTACATTGGAGAATGTTTTAGTCTGGTGCATTAGGAGTCTGGGGGCTGAGCAGATCAGTGTAGTATCATCTGCATATTAGACTATTGTATTTTGCTGGGTGGTGGTGTGGAGGGTGCTTGTAAAGATGTTAAATAGTAGGGGTCCCGGTATGGATCCTTGTGGTACACCTGCTGTTACTGGGTGAAGGGGGGAAAGGGAATTATGCCACTTAACAGCTTGTTGGCAGTTGGATAAGTAGTCTTGAAACCACAGCAATGAGGGCTTGTTTAGGCTCAGTTCAATTAAGATAGTAAGTAGTTTCCTGTGGGATACTGTATCAAATGCTTTGGACAGATCAAGGAAGGTGACAGACACTAGGTTTTCTTGGTTCCTATATTGATTGACAGTGTTGATGAAGGATATGAGTGCTGTAGTGGTGCTATGGAATGGGCGAAAGCCATGCTGAGTGTTGGTGAGGAGACTATTTGTAAGTAAATGTATCGTCAGCTGAGAATGGATACATTTTTCAAGGATTTTTGATAGGGGGGATAAGATTGCTATGGGGCAGTAGTTGGTAAGTTTGGTTGATGGACCGCCTTTGTGTAAGGGTATTATGTAGGAGGTTTTCCAAAGGGCTGGAATTGTATGGTCATTGACAGACCGGTTGGTAAGTATCGAGATGCGATAAGCTATAGCGCTAGCAGCAATTTTGAGGTACTCTGCAGGGAGTTTGTCGATTGCCAAAGTGGTGGGTTTTAGCTTAGTGAGGTGCTTGTATATTGCGTTGGTAGGAACTGGTTTGACAGTGAATGGAGGATATGAGTTTGATTTGCTGATTGGTTGTGGGAGAGTGCAAGGCTGGCTGTTGCTAGTTAGGTTAAGGTTGGAAGAAGTGAGGTAGTTAAATTGGGTAGCTACCTCTATATTATCTCTTTGGGTAATGGGGTAGTGGGTTTGCCTGGCTGAAATACTTGGTAGACAGTTGACATACTTGGTAGACAGCTGCCCAGAATGTTTGGGGGTTAGTGGTATGTTTTATTTGTAGCTCTGTGTAGTGATTTTTCTTATCTTGCCTTATCTGTTTTTTTGCTTTATTACATAGTTGGAGGAAAATCTGCCTTTTGTGATTGGTCTTATTGTGATACCATGTATCCCAAGCTTTATCCCCAAGTTTGAGAAGGGTTCTTGTGTTTTTAGAGAGCCATGGGGCTGGGTTGGTTTTTATTCAAATTGTCCGTAAGGGGGCCATCTGATTTAATATGTTTAAAAAGGTGGAATTGAAGTACTCCACTGCCTTGTCTAGTGTGAGGATTGCTAGGGGAGCCCAGTTGCAATACCCTAGTGCATTAATGAAATGCCCAGGTATGACATTTTTTGAATTATGGATTTCATGCAAGGTGGTTGTTTTAGTGGTTTTGAGGTGCTGTCAATATGAATGTGGGTAAATGGTCACTAAGGCCAGTAGGTACTGTACCATAACATTGGGCAGTAGATGAGTTGTTTGTAAGGATGCAGTCTAGTATGGATTCCTTGTTTGTATTTTTGTCAATGCGGGAACAGTGCCATCATTCTGAGGACATCAGAGATTTTTTTCCTCAGGTCATGAATCTTTGCTCATATTCATTACTGTCAAGGGGCTGGCCTACAATAGTCCTTTGTGATGCATGCCACACCTCCACTTGACATGATCAATTTGGTCCTACTCCCTCATAGGCAAGCATCTCTGTATGGTAACCAAACGTCTCTAAGGATTCTACCTCTGGAAGTATCTCCACAGGCCACCCCTTGAAGAGAGGCCTAGTAGAATTAAGTTCTGCCATTTTTCTTCTCTAGCTACAAGTGCCAGCAGATGACCGAACTCTTAGTCAGTTTTTTCACTTCCCACCCCTCCACTCTGCTCCAAAATCTGCATTGGGTACACTGACATTTTCCTAAAATCACGTGAAAGATTTCCTGTGTGTAGTTTCACACACACAAACACACACAGGTTCTCTCTGTCTCTCACACACACACTGCCCATGAGAACCCAGATCCATGACAGTTTAACTGTGACTGAGTTGTCAGTTACCTTCACACAGAAATTACCCCCCCCCCCTCCATTTGCCAACCTTTGGCTGGGTACATCTCAATTGTTTCACAGTCATCGACTGAAAAGCATTTTGTCAATAGCAATATATTCCACTTTTTACATGCACACACCCACACAGAGTTACAAGCTCTTCTCCACCCACCCATGATCATTCAGATGTGATCAAATGCAGCAATTAGCTGTTATTACATACATACATAGTTACTAATTCCTCCACACACACACACACACACACACACACACACACACACACTGACTACATTATTAGTGGATAAAGATCTGGTGATCAAATTTTATCAGGTGAAAGAAATACTACCTATATACTTTTCATA
Organism: Protopterus annectens; assembly: GCF_019279795.1. Lineage (NCBI taxonomy): Eukaryota > Metazoa > Chordata > Ceratodontiformes > Protopteridae > Protopterus > Protopterus annectens. The sequence continues at coordinate 1,536,685,320 of NC_056739.1, read as the reverse complement.
ACTTCTTCACATGCACAATTCTCACAATCCAAGATCATTTTACTAACTTCAAGTGACATCAGAAGAGGTTACTTTCTAATACAAACTGATGCCCCTTACACACACACACACACACACACACACACACAAGTAACCTTTATATACGTCTGTGTTTTCACTGGACACAGCTGAATGCAAATTTGCACAGAACAATGTAGTGACTCTTTCCAAGCAAAAACATAGACCAACGTCTCTCACAACCATAACTGTTTTACTGTTGCTGTATCGACACTCCAATGTAAATATCTCCCACCCCCAAATCACAAGATTAATAAAAAAAAAGATATAACGCTCCCCGGGCCTGATCATCTTTCATGAAGTCTCAAACTCTGGCTGTAATATAGTATAGTAGACTACAGTATGACTAATAGACCCTGCATGCTACTCTGATCAGACCTAGAATCAGTACTATAACACTGACTGGATTCGTTGCAGTGCTCTTTTTTGTTGCATTTTTCTTTTACCTACATTGTGAATTGTTTAGCTAATCCTGCCAGAGAGTTTGTGCTGCAGTTGTAAAAACCAATCACTCAGTGAAAGTTAGGTTAAAAAACAAAGTTATCTCACCACTGAGGTAGTGGTAGTGCTTTTGTTGCCAAGGTAAATCAGGAACAGATAATAGTGATCTCATTGCACTAAATAAAATAATTATTTTTAAGTGTACACCATGGCATACATGGTGTATGCTTGGCTACTGTACGTCTTTGTAGATAGCAACCATTGTCAGCTGGCGAGACACCAACTTTCTGTACACTTCATCTCTGCAAGGGCAGAGTCAAGCTAATACAATGCAACAATGTCATAAAAAGAGAGGGATAGAGATAAAAAAAAAACACAAGTCGAATTACTCAAGGATATATGTGGGAGAATATTTTCATAGAAGAGTGCCATACAATTAAGACATTTTCTATGAAGAGGCTTTAGGGTCAAAACGATGACAGAAATAAAAATGCATGGGACAAAAATAAGTCAGTCCTGATAAATTTTGAAAGTGTTCTTTCAATGTATGGTAAAGTTTATTGGGGAAGGCAATGGGAATGGAGACTTTTACGAGTAGGTATTGTTTGATTGTTTTATTGAACATTAGCATGAAGCTTTCTGTATCATGTTTTTGTAACAAGATGGCATCTATTTTTCAGGTCATCATATGTGGGGGGTATATGGGATTGAGAAATGCAACATTTGCTTTAATTTACATATATTAAGATCGAGTTTTATGGTAAAGAATGATATGGTGGTGGTACAGAATTTGTTTTATTTATTTAATGTATTTATTTATTTATTTTCCTTTGTTAATTAGTTTGAATTGTCTGTTCCAAAATAGGTTTTTATATCTGTAAGATATTAAACAAAGAGAGCAAAATATAGTATTCCATTTTATGATTTTTCTTCATACTTAAACTATATAAAGTGAAGGAACTGTCCGAAGGATAATAAAGAGGTAAAAGTAACACAAAGTATAACAAACAGTTTGTAGCCCAGTGGGGACATACAGTATGTAGAAAACATCCAATGATATGTATGATGTTCATTGGAAGATTAGTTTCATACATATGAAACAGATAAAAAGTGTTACCAACACATAACATCCAGACTAGGCTCTCTAAATCATAAATATGTAGTTTGCACAAAATTACATAGTACTGCATGGACAATGTTGATAGCTTATGGGCTTCAGATGGTGCAGGTAAATCAATAATATGGAGTGAAGGTGTTAACAGGAGTAAGGAATGGGTACACTAGCATTAAGTTCTGCAATGTTTTCCTTGTAACCAATGGAAAGTGTTATGTGGATAAGAAGATAGCATTGTTAATATTACGAATCGTTAATATATGTGAATACTATATATTTATTTCATCAGGAAAGTGTTGTTATTTACATTAGAATATGGGGGTTTATGTCAAATTATCAAGTTTTCAGAAACCTGACCTTGATATGGTCGAAACCACATGCTCAAGTTTCTGAAAACTCTTAAGCATTTGTACGGAGATCACAGTATAAAGAGGATTGGGGAGTTTTCCCTTTTCCCCACTGTAGTGCAATCTTGCAGGTGGTATATATTATTTGCTGAGGGTGTGGGAGTACAGACAGTATTTTTGTTGTTTTGTTTTATTCAAGTTTTCAGAAACTTGAACATATGGTCTCGACCATATGAAGTTCAAAGTTTCTGAAAACGGGATGATCTGACAAACATGAATATGGCAAGGTGAAGACTGCTAGATTGTTTGTTTGTGTCTTTCGGCTTTTCCTGGTTAAAGGTCGCCACAGCGGAACTCCGGCCCGCTAATGATTGGCAGTAGAGTTTTATGTGCTGGCTTGCCAGGCCTAACGCACAACCTTCAACAAAGGAACGCCAGTTCATGCATGTCGCCACACAGAAGATGCTCTAACTGAGAATCGAATGGGCAACGTCTAACTGTGAGGCGACAACGTTACCGCAGCACCACCATACAGAACTGAATTTTGCCAAATGAAAGTGGAAAGTATGTAGGTACAGGAATGTATGATTCAGACTTTGGCTTTCAATAATAGTTCTAATAAAATAATCCTTTAACTAAAAGAAATATAAATGCAGGGCAAATATGGTGCTGAAATTATGGAATAAGAATATTTCATTTACATAGAAGATGCTATAACTAAGTGTACAGCTGAGTATTTTCTCATACATTAATAATGTAATGCTCTACTCAATAACAAGAAGCCAAGGTGAATTTGGCATTTTCTGTGTCTTTCTGGAAATATCTTCTTGTTTATTTATGGATATTTTATGTGGGTAAAAGAAAACATGCAATACTATACCTAGTTAAATACTGTTTATTTAATTTTTGAATTAATCTGCTCTCATGCACTTAAGTCAGGAGAGATGGTGTTTCATGGTATGCTTGAAATGTTGAACAAAATTTGGTTGGAGAAATGGAAACAAGGTAAATAGCTCCCACATGGAATGCAACTACATTGATGAAAAAAAAAAAGTAAGGGAAGGACGGTGGACTAGAATGACATGATATGGCTTAAGATTTTATATGGAAAGATTGATCAGAACAATGATTTAATCTGGCCATGGAGACATCCGAGTGAGGCATAGAAGATAGATGTACTGTTGGCACTTAATGGATGAGACTTGCACAGTGACACATGGGCATGGAGTCAAAGCTAACATGAATGTAAGGTTTTCCAAGAAGGGAACTATGTTTACAGGTTCATAAGTAAGTACTAGGCTAACTGCCCTTGCAGGACATTTTAAGCCTAGGCAAATTCCCTTTTGGTGCTCGGAATAACCTATCCAATTTGGTTATAGATTGGCCTCACCCATCAATAATTATATATTATCCCCTAAGGAGAATAACTAGAATCATAGCACAGATAATTTGAGGGGACCCATACGTGAGATAAAGCATATAGGAGCTGATTCTGTCCATTAGCAGTATAGGGGGCAGTTCTGGGATAAATTCTGATGAATTTAACTAAATAAATTAATTAATAAAAACAAAAAAAATATGAAAATAATAAATGTTAATATATTTGGTAACTGTGATAGAGGAATTCCAATTAGTGAGGAAAACCATCATCGTCATCCCTTTAATGAATGAAGCAGAGTAAAAATATTTTGAGGTCAGTAAGTAAATGAAGAGAGGGGCTCCAAATTGCATAAAAGGAATCTTGAAAAAGCTTTGATTCAAAATGTAGTCTTGGGGAGTGTGTTGTACAGCTGGAAAGATGGGATGTAAATACTATTGCTATTATTTTTCATATTTGAAACATGAGCATAGGAAATATGCATATATTGTATTATATTACATCATATCATATCAGGTTAAATATTGGACAAAATACAGTTCAATGGTAAAAGAGCTACCTGGAGAGCAGAACCTTTCAGCTGTATGCTAACAACACATACTCTTAGTCCGTAGGTCCCAGCTATTCTTAGGATTTACAAACGACATCATCCCAGATCTGCCAATGTTGAATGTAATTTTGTATGCAGATGACATTTGACTTACTGACTTCAGGAACAATAGCCTTAACCTCCAAAATCAACTGTAAAGCAATTTTCTACACCTACATAACTGAACTATCAATAACTGCCTCATTATTAATCCAATAATTTCAGCATAATGTTAATTGGGATACATCAAAAACTCACCAAGCAGCCACCATAATAGATAACACTAACAATACTATATGCAGCGATAGCTCAAAAAAGTATTTGCGAACCACTGTAGACCCCAGTCTATCCTTTACTCCTCACAGAATCAATTGTTACCATAATCGTAACTCAACTAAAATTCTGCTATCGCATCTATTGTCTGCTTACATCTACTGCCAAATGCATACAGGTCAGTTTATATATTGAGCACAGAGTGATGTACAAAATGATCCACCATAAGATCCACCTAGTTCTCCTCTTCAGTCAAAATTAGCCATACAAGCTCCACTTTGGGCTGCTAACTTTTAATGCCAGGAATTCTGGACATGTACGTGAAAGTAAAGTACATGCAGAATAGAAGTGTACGTTTCACCTCCCCTCAAGTGGATTGTCATACAATATTAATGTGTGCAATCAAACATATTCTTGTGTTCTTCAATGTCAGTGAGTGTCCCTTAATTCTTGACTGTCCAGGAAAATTATGGACAGCTGGTGATCCTAGCTCCATCATACTTGTTCTTAGACTCCAGTGAAGAATGTATCACTATTTTTAGGCCATGTTTTGAGATCTGTACCTGAGAAAAGGCTTTCACAAAACTAGCTTCAGTCAGTCAGACCCACGTCCTTATTGATATATGGTCCCAAGATGCACTGGAAGCTTACAAAGTCAACCTAAATATTAACAGGCAAGTGTGCATGCTACATTTTACTTTATTTCTCCTGTATAAATATATAGCCTTGTATATATTGTAAATAACAGGCCTTAGGCATTTTGTTCAAGGAAAGTATGCTAATAATGTAAATACTTGCTATATGGATATCAATCTCAATGCCAGTTGAAATGCCAAATCTTTGTATTCTGTATATATTTCCATAACTTGTTCAGTTTATGTCTGTTCTATACTCTTTCTAGCATTCCAAATATACTGCAAATAGTCTGCATTTTTCTTGTGCTCCTGGTGAGTCCAGATTGTGGAGGAAAAGAGTTGAATGACCAGCCCACCTATCCAGTTAAATTGTTAATATAATATAATATAATATAATATAATATAATATAATATAATATAATATAATATAATAAAAAATACTTTGGCTTTACTGGCATGAATGTGACTATAACGACTTCGCTTATTAAAAACTCAGCGGCTATTCAGAAGCCATGTAGCTGCAACACCTGCATGACCTTAAAGGAAAGGGTAATTTGCATATTTCTCATGTGTTTTCTTCAAGGGAAGACTCGGGTATAACACAATGAAGACTGTAGTTTGTAAGGGTCTTTTTGATATCTTTGCATATGCTGCTTTTCTGTGTAATCTTTTTGCTTTGTGGTTGAAAGTACAGAGAGCTATTTTTCTTTCATTTTTTTGTTGCATAAATGTCACTTTTCGTCATCAGTAAGTATCAGATTATCCTTAACATCTGTTCAAATTAGTAACAATTTATCCAAATGAGATCTCATACCAAGATGTCATCTAAAGGATGGGGACAAGGAGAGTGTGGCAATGACCATGCCATGTTGCAATGCAGTACTAATTATAGAATAAGGTTTGCAGTATATGAACTGCAGTACGAATCCACAACATTCTGAATTTCCCAGCATTAATTATTTTAGGAAATCATAGGATTAGGGTCACAGATGTGAAAAATGGCATACAGTGGGCAGCATTCTTCTTCGTAAGGCCGTAAACGAGGCACTTGTAAGAGTGAAATCATCAGTAAGGAAAATAATGGAATCACTGCGAAAAAATGCAAATCAGGAATATCTAGAAAATAATTAAATAATGAAATGCAGGACCCATGCAGAATGGATTTTATGGGATGAACATCAGACCAGACAAATCAAATAGACATATGTGGTACCTTCATAGCATGAAAGAAAAAAACTGTGGATGTGGCCTACCAAAACATTTGCAAAGGAAACAACACGACACATAGTAAAAGTAAGTGATGAAAGTAAGCAGGGTTAGTGACGGCATGGTTAAAACACTGTCCGAATAGCAGGTCACATGAGAAAACTGAAAATGGAGTTCACTTTCATTACTTGAGAGGTACTTAAATGGTCAGCAATGGGTTTAGTCCCTTTCAGTGTCCTTATAAAAGACAGTATTCAGTAATGAGGCTGACTATTTTCAATGCTCTTTAACTGGCATTACAGGATGCTTGGAACAATAAGCACTTTTATTAATATTACAATATATTGAAGAAGGTTGGTACAAGAGAAGGCATATACAAGGTGGAAAAAATCATGACAACACAGGAAGAAAGGCCTAAATATAGGATTTTAACTTCAGTGGGGAAAACAAGGTTGGTGTGAGCCAGAAGGGAAGTGACAATAAGACCTAAAGGTAATAAAGGTAAGCAAGGGGCATCACAAAGTAGCAGATAAACCTATCATGATACTAAAACACTAGTAAAAATAATGTATGACTTTATACAGATATAGCAGTACTACTGTCTACAGTTCTGAATATTCCATTTCTGCCATGTCTGCCACTGAATTCAGAGGCATGCAAAAAAACTGTACAGTTTAAGCAATACACCATGCAACAAGACCATTTAAGAGATGATGTGTGCAGTATTTAAAAAGCATGAAGGGATATACATTGACAGAACTCTCAAGATTTCAGGGGAATCAAGAGACACCAAGGGGATACAAGGCCAGTGAGTTTTTATATGAAGTTAAATGATTTATGTGTTAAGAGAACTAGAAAGTCAATGGAAGCTAGGCTACCAAAAGGTATATTATTTATTTAAAAAAAAATCTCTTCAACAATCCTGACTTGTGATGAGTGTCGTGGAAATTAATGATGCTTAAATAAATGAAGATTCTTTCTAAACATTTAAACTGAGATATAAACTACCTATTTATCCTGCAAAAATAAAATAAACTGCCCACCCAGACTACCCCACCAGAGATGTAAGTTTGTTCTATTCATGAGTACAACTTACCAAGGAATATCAAAATGCATAAGTTTACTTAGTTTGCAAGTTATCCTGAATACAGCAAGGTTAACACTGCATAATGTTTCTTCTTAGTAAAGCTTTAACTTCACAAACATGACGTATCTAAACTCAAAGTGATTCTAATATCATTTAAATTGTGTGTGTGTATTTAAGTCATACATGTTTCTTTTTTTACATAATGGAACAATGACTGTTGTGACATACAGTGAAGAATATCTTACTTGATTTAGCATTTAAATACATCATGTTTGTGAAGTACATTACCATGCTTGGTATAATGTTCAATGCAGTCTTGATAAATGAATCTTTTGGAAAGAAGTTATGTCCAGTTTAATAATTAAGCATGTACAAATATTTTATATAAATGTAAATATTTAAAGTAAACCCATTTCATTTAAACATACAATGGATGGTATTTAAAATCACTACATCTATCAGCAGTGTACATTCCCTTTATCTAGCTATTTAACCAATTGCTGTTTGACAAAAGTAATATCTCTTAGAATAGAACCAGTTAATGAAGGCAAATCAAAATGGTGTTACTGTTACATGCAATGTTTGCATGCAAAAGTCAATAATATCTGTAGCACCTGCAGCCCCAAACTATATGCCTTTTGATGCCATTTATTTTTTGTAAATAATAAGCACTGCTGTCTGTGAGTGAAGACCTAAAAATGCAGTTCCATGGAACTTATTAGATCCCGGACTTTTCCAAGTAGCAAGCGTATTATTTGTTCTAACTGCTGGTTGGAGAGCTTCAGTTATAAACTATAAATAGGAGCAAGCTGATTTATGGACTTCGTTTTCTGTTGTTTTTTTTCTAATAATTTTCTAAGATCTTATGAGTTTCATCAAAGCTCTGGGCCAAATGTGGAACAGTTTAGCAATGCTTAATATGTTTTGGTTGCTTTTCTTGTAGGTGGTTATAAATAGTTACCTAGCTGCAACGCAATAAAAAAAGCAAATATTTCGGAATTTAAGAGGCAACTGTCTATAAAATGTACATTTTCTTAGAGTAATATATTTCTTGATGGGATCAAACTTCTTTGTGATATGAAAAAGTATAGCTCTCAACTATGTCCAGCCATCAGACATTTTAACACTATCATAATTTTTACTTAGACAAAAGCTAATACAAATCTTACTACATGATACTTTAAATTTACAAACTCGCCATTTTAAAGTTAATTTTCCCAGACACAGATTCTTTCTAAAGTAATTTGGAGTTTTGGTTAGTCATTATTGTTTCTCATTTCACATTCTGCTCTACTTACTGTAAATGCTTTGCAGTGTGCAGCAGTCTATTAAAGACATTTACACTGGGTATCCTCAGGGGCATCATCTGGCTTTGACGTTTCTAAGCTGTAGGGCTTATAACTGTCACAGGATAGTTACAGTACCTAATCTTTAATTTATCAATGTGCTTCCAATGATATTTCATCTACATGTATTCTAACTCTTAAAAAAACAGCTGGTATAATGCCACAGGCAGCATTAAGCCCAGCAGATCACCCAGCTGTCTTGAAGTTGTGGGGGGTGTGCTGGTATCTAATTTTCTTTTTCTGAGTTTAAACAGTAGACTTGTTATTGCTGCAGTGAACCCCTAGAGGAGCAGGAGGCAAAAGGCCCATGTTAGATGCCTTCAACATGCGTGGACACATGTGCTTGTAATCATTTTATGACATTGTTGACTCATGCCTGAGGGGTGAATATTCAGTGGATACAGTGTACAAAAAATCCTTTCCTGCCAAGGGATTCTGCTTCCCAACTACTGCCCATGACAAGAACAAATTTGTACCACACTGTCTCTGTGTGATAAGAGAAGACAGGAGGAGGAGTAGGGAAGAAAACCCCCCCAAAACTTTGGATTCCATAATGGGGTGGGGGTGTCTGTTGAAAGACAATGGGTGTGGAGGAGATATCAGCATTTAGTGTCTACAGAAACCATACATTTTGCTTGCTTTATGAGCAGCTGACATTTGTCACTGAGCATACTGTCTGCTTGTTAGTTAGGAAAACAGAAATACACCACTACAGCAGCTATACTGGCAGAACAATTACTTACTTATTTGAATTTCTTAACTGGGTATAGCACTAATCATACATGACCAGTTTCTCTTTCAGCCCTGCAGAGACAAATTGTAGAATAGTATACAATTGTACTTTTACAATGAGAGAGAAATTATGTCAGCAAAACATACAACAAAGTATAATTAGTAAATTACAATGAGAACTGGAATGTGTTAGTGCTTGGGAATAAACAGACACAGACAAATGGATATAGTTTAAGTGTCAAGAGCACAAAACATCCACCCTCTAAACATTGAATCAACATCATCAAAGGTGCAAAACACTGACAACAACAAAAAAGGTTTAAAACATATTTTTTGCAGGCGGCAAGCCCCCTGTCCCCCCAAAATTCTCAGCTAATTATATATAATAATTCATATATCTCACTAAAGATTGGAAAGGGCAAAACCCCACTCTCCATTCTCCCACTGTCTCCAACTGCTACATCGTTTGGATGTTGTGGACATTTGATCATGTGTGTTCAACATTTATATTGTTGATGATTTGTGCAGTCGACCATTTAATGTGGCCTGATATATATATATATATATATATGTGTGTGTGTGTGTGTGTGTGTGCGCGCATGCATGTGTGTTGTGTGAGTGTGTGTGTGTGTATATATATATATATATATATATATATATATATATATATATATATATATACATATACACACACACACACATATTATATATATATATTGTGCACACATATACATGTTATATATATATGTATACAGATTCACTATACAATCTTGAAGTACTGAAATATCAAATTTCAGTATTTCGAGACTGAATAGTCGAAAACCCACATACACGAAAACCCACAATCACGAATACCACAACCGCGACCATTCACACACAAACCAAGACATAATCACACACACATACACTTACCTAACTAAACAAACATAACAACACACAGAAACACATCTAACCTACCTATAAGCAGGGGGCAAGCCCCACTGCACCCCCACCACCCCTACTTATATATTCTAACTCCGGGGTCTCACTAAATACACAAAAAACACTACCGCACACACTCACACAAACTAAAATCCCTACCCAATATCTTCAAACGCATAACACTTAACTGAAACCTCAGATAAATCCACAAACCGCACCACACGTAACGTACGCAACACCACAATAGCGGCAGATTCGACACTTCCGAATTCGGCATAGTGTAGTTTTGAGTAACTGCACTTTCCACTATTTGGTCTCGACGTACTAAAATTCGAGATTTCAGTACGTCGAGATTGTTTAGTGTATACATATATACACACACACACACATACATAGATGGGTGTATGACCATATATAGAAAGACAACATTATCGAATGGCAAGTGATCAAACATTACTTGTCGATCACCAGCCAATCAAAAAACAAACTAGAAGTTTAAACATATTTTTTCAAGAGACAAGCCCCCTTGCACACTCACATCATCTACTAATCATAAATACCAACTCCGAGATCACAGTACAGAATGAAGAAGGTAAAGCCCCCGATATCCAGTGTAACTCAGTCTTGCACTAAAAAAAATGGTAAAGGCGATCAGTTGATTTTCATTCAGCTGTACCAGCTTTTTTTTCACTTTCAACAATTAGAACTCTCAAACAATTGTCAGGAATCTAGATATTCAACTATTTATATCTGCGTGTGTGTGTGTGTCTGCGTGTGTGCGCATATATATATATATATATATATATATATATATATATATATATATATATATAGATATATATGTATAAAAACACACACATAAATAAATAAAAATAGTCTATATATACAAGGACATACAGTAGTACCTTAAAGGTCCTTGAATAATCTGATCAATGAAAGAGATAAAGGTATGGATGTCTACAACTTAGGAAATAAAAGGATGTGAGTTAATATGGATAGAGATATGACACTGGCATTTGGCCATTTTCTGGAGATTACTTTTAATTAGGAAAATAATTTTGTATAGAAAGATGTCTCTTTTAGGTGGGAAGGAATTTCTTCCGAGGGTTTAGGGCCAAATAATGAGAAGCAGTGATCTGTACACTGAAGTTTTGTTCTAGAAGCTTCTAATGCCAGTGGTGTGTCATCTAGATTTCAAATACTGTACGATGACTGTTCTCTTATTAATCTGGCTGCTAGATGGGAAAAATGTATGGTTGCACAGCAGTTTGAATAGATGTGAGCCAAGCAGGTCATCATCTTTCTGCTTGATTGGGAGCCATTTTGTTTTTGAAGTCTTTTGCACTGGTACTCCTGTTTTGGAAAGAATGCAATGAACTTGCAGATTTTGTTGATAATTGTTTGAAGCATTTCTTTTTAAGTAGCATGCTAGTACTGGAAGGCTATATTTTACTGGAAAGAGTAAGGCACCTTTTCCTACTGCTATTTTGGATGCCCTAGAGAAAAGGGTGTTGGCCCAGAGTCATAATAGATTAATTTTCTTTGTATTGTTATCTAACTACAGAATGAATGTGAACAATAGGTCAAGCCAGAGACCAAACCAATCTACAAGTTTCAGCAGAATATATGCAATGAACACTTTGACAAATTAATGTTCTCATTTTTCTCTAATGAAATTAGAGCCAAGTTTTAAAGTGGGGTAGTAGATTAGTAATTGTTTACTATCAGATAATATCAGCACCATTTAACTATTTTTATTTCCTGAAAATGCACAATTATGTTCAAGAAACTGATCTTCCATATCATTGTAAATGCTCCGACTTGTTCTGTTCTATATTTTTTTTCCTCTCGCAGCTTGATATTTAATCAATGTATACCCGATTAACAAATTCAAACAAATAAACAAACCAGACTTGCCTAATGGGGACCCAGTTATGGAGCATTCAGGGAGTACACAAAGAAAATATTAAGACAATATGAAAAAGCAAAACGTGAAAGAAAACAAAAGCTGGATAAACGCCTGGTATGCACCTCAAGAGAAAAAAATGAAAAGACCAATGGTTAGACCACAGCTGAAGATAGACTCTGAAGAAGCGATCAGCTGACTTAGATCGCGAAAGCGCTTACCCTTGTTTAATAAAGTGGTGTGAAACTGCAAGTGAACAGTTTCCTACCTTGACTACTACATCTCAGTTACAACTTTTGGTTTTATAAAGGGCACTACTGTGAAGCTGCAAGTGATTTATTTCCTGACGTGGATTATTCCATTTTTATCTTCAGCTGTGGTCTAACCATTGGTCTTTTCATTTTAATATGAAAAAGCAGCAGTCAGACAAAGGAGAAAAGCTTTTTTTTTTAGGCTACCTGTGGCTCTGTCAGCATTGTTTTATATTTAACAACTTTGTCTACTGACTTGTCTGTCAAGTGTTGTTTGCTCTGTCAGCCAGGTGTGACTGACAACAGTTTTATGAGTTAAAACTTGTTGATGTGCCTCATACATACCTGTGAAGATAACAGTATTTGTTGGCCATGGATCAGGCATCCTTAGTGTAGATCATAGTATAAAGTGTGTCCTTATATCTTTAAGAAGCATGCAAGGCTGAATGTGTATCTATATAGCCTGCACATGTGCAATCCCTAGTACCATTTTGAAGGAGCAGCCAAGGAGTGATGCATGATATAGTCATTAAATGTATGCAAGTTACTTAGGTTACAGTCTATAGTCAACAACAGTAATGTGTTTGTATGGAATAAAGCTGCTTGCACAGAATCCACGAAGACTCATTTATTCATGTCCTAACATGAAAGCGACATGGTGTCAGAACCGGGATGGAAGAGAGAAGAATATTCAGAGCCATGAGATGCAAAGACGACAGTGAAGGTAAAACTGAGAGAAAAGAGCACACACATAGAAAGAAAGAACCAAAGGTCATGAGAAATAAGACAAACTATGTATTTGATGTGAAAGACAATAAAGGGGCATTACAAGGGCACAAACCACATTATCAGTCAAGTGGAAAGTACAAAAAGTTTAACTAAAGAAAATTTTTAAGATAAAAGTATTTGATGAAATGATTAACTGTAAAGCAAAACGAGCATGTTTAAAGCAAAATGAGTGTGTTTAAGGCAAAGTTGGGCAGGTTTAGAGTAAAACAAGTACTAGAAAAGTACATTGGGCATGAAAAGGGCTTAAACAAGCAAAACAATTATAATAAGAAAAGAAAAGGGCACATTTAAGCAAAAATAAAGCAAGGCGACTGTATGTGTTTTGGTAAAGTGCTGTGCTTGGGCATAACTATAACTTTCTGTGCATGTATTTCGAAGAGGTCATCGTGTGCAAAGTGCAACTATTTCATGTAATACAGTCAAAGTATAAGTTTCTTGTGATGGATGTCTCTGTTTGCAAAATACCACCATTAAAGAGTGCTTCTTGTACTGTAAAGAGTTGCCTAGCAAGGTGACACCATTCTGGGGTCATTTCACTGTGTTATTTGCAAAGTGCAACTACTTCGAAAGGTTACCGAGTTAAAGGCAACAGTTGTTTGATTTATTTGCATTGTGCAGCTGCTTGACATGTTTGTTACACTGATTAGAGGTGTTTTCTTATAAAAGATGACATTACAAGAGTATAAGAGTGCTCGTGAGTTATTCAGTCACATTGTGAAGTTCTCGAATTTTTCTTAAAGTGATGACTTTAGCAAATGATGATAAATGACTGTGGCATTTCTGCCTTTACTGATAATATTGTGAAAATACTAAAACACCTGCTAAGTTTATTTCACAAAGTCCAGTTATTCAAAAGTACTACAAGTTTGTTTATTCACATAATCCAAGAAGCCCAACAAAAATATAAGTTCAGAGCATGAAGGCACTGAACAAGTTCTGTTTATGCCAGAAACGTATGCATATGTGCATGTTTATGCTTATTTGCAAAACACTTTGCTGGTATGTGCTAATATGGCAGACGGATTCTGAAAACCCCTACCACTTGTATTTGATCAGAATATTGCAGTGAACTAGAGAATAATTGAGCAAGAGTACAATATTTTCATACAAGCAGCATATGCAGATATGTGTACGCACAAGGGAATTAATTTTGCTAAACTTAGCAGGGTCAGAGGCCGTAGAAAGAGAGTGTTTATTTGTGTATGCACCAGCAGTGTATGAAGGAGAAGGTGCAGACCACCATATTGTTGTACAAGCTGAATCAAGAGAAGATCCTGAGTGTTTAAGCACAAGTTTAGAGAAATGTGCAACCCCCAGATGAATATTATGTTAGAGAGGCATTTGTTTTACACAAGAGATCAGAAACCAGGGGAAACATTTGCAGCTTATATAACTGACTTGAGAAACATAGCTAAAACATGTCAGTATGGTGATCTATAAGATGAGCTGATAAAAGACTGGCTTGTATTTTGTATTAATAGTGCTGCTGTGAGAAAGATTTTGCTTCGTGACAGTCATTTAATGTTGATCGAAGTAAGAGAAATTTGTGAAATCCATGAGGTGACAGAAAAACACATAAGAATGCTTGTGAGTGGCAAAAGCATGGTTTCAGTGGCCTCCAGAGCACATGTAGATAGTACACAACATGTGGTTAACAAAAACAGGCCTAAGCATGTGGCAGTTACAAGGTTTCCAAAGAAGCCACAAGGTTTTCTAGAAAGTTCCAGGAAAGGTGCAAGCTCCAGCACCAGCTCAGTGCAACACAAGCAGGAATCAGCAAAACCCAAATCTAGCTTTATTGTTAACTGTCATAATTGTGGTGCAAATCATGAGTCTAAAAGAGAGATGTGCTTAGCATTTCATAAGCAATGTAACAAGTGTAAAAAATAGAACCATTTTGAAAAGTTTTGCAAATCAAGTAAGCCTCACCCAGTTGTAAAGAAAGGTTGCACAAAAAAGCAAGTTGATCAAGTAGAGCCAAAGAAGTCAGCTTTCTATGTAGATGATGCATCAGTGCTTGGGGAAAGAGTTGATGCAGCAAACTTATTAACAAGAACTGAACTGTTTTGTACTGTCTGGATCAATGGAAAATCCATAGAGCTCAAAGTAGACACTGGGTCAAAAGTATAGTGTTATATCTGCAGACACATTTGCAAGATTGAGAACTAATGAACAGCTCAATGAAACCAGCAGTGCTAGACTTGTTGCTTATGGAGGTGAAGAAATTCAAACTGAAGGTTCAGTGATGCTTTCATGTTATTTCGCTGAGAACTGTTACAACTTGTTATTCTACATAGTCTGAAGACCAGTGCAATCTTTATTGGATCTCAAAGATAGTTTAGGAATAAATCTGCTTTCTTTTGCTAAAGAAGTTCATCATGTGAGCGCAGTTCCAAGTTCTAATTTTTCAGAAGCCATTTTCTCAGAGTATGCTGATGTTTTCAATAACAAATTGGGCAAACGTCCAGTTGTGTATTCCATGAAGTTAGACCCGGAGGTCACTCCAGTAGTCAAAACCAGCAAGAAGAGTTCCAACAGCTATGCAAGATAAAGTAAAGGTTCACTTGGATAAAATGGTGCAGCAAGGTGTGATTTGTCAAGTCACAGAACCAACTGAAAGGGTGTCATCCATGGTAGCCATTCCCAAAAATGGCTCAGATGAAATCGAATATGTATTGATCCAAGAGATTTGAAAAAAAGCATTAAAAAGACAGTATCATGCAATGCGCACAGTTGAAGAAGTTGCAGATGTAATACCGAATGCCACTGTATTTTCTGTTTTAGATGCAGAGAGTTCATTTTGGCAAGTGATGTTTGATCGCAAATCCTCATTTCTAACTACTTTTGGTATTCTGGCAAATACAGATGCCTAAGGATGCCATTTAGGATAAATTCTGCAAGTGAAGTTTTTCAGCATGCAATGGAACAATTTTTTTTCAGGCTATCCTTGTGCCATAATAGTAGGTGATCTGTTGGTTGGAGGCAGTGGTGAAGCAGAGCAAGACAGAAACTTCAGGTTCTAGACAGAGCAAGTGAAGTGAATTTAAAGCTGAATTCTCTGAAGTGCAAATTCAGACTTCCATAAGTTACATACACAGGACATTTGTTTACAAGTACAGGCTTGAGTCCTGACCCGACCAAGCAAGCAGCTATTGTAGAAATGTCAGCACCAGACAATGTACAAAGTTTACACAATTTTCTGGGCATGATCAACTATTTAAGCAAATTTATACCAGACTTCAGTGTGTTGACAGCATCTTTAAGAGAGTTAACATGCAAAAATCACATGGTAACGGTCGAAACATCATCAGAAGGCATTTGAAGACATTAAGCAGAAAATTGCCACCCCACCTATATTAAGATACTATGATGTGAACAAACTAGTTATTCTTTCCTGTGATGCTTCAGCATTTGGCCTAGGTGCAGTTATACTTCAAAATGGCAGACTGGTAGCTTATGCATCTAGAACACTAATCCAAAATGAGATGCAGTATGCTCAAATTGAGAAGGAACTTTTGGCTATAGTATTTGCACGCTCAACTTTCATTATTATATTTATGGTTGAGCTATCCAGATTGAAACTGATAATCGACCTCTATTTACTATTCTAAATAAGCCTATGCATTCCTCTCTAGTGAGATTACAAAGAATGATGCTCAAATTGCAAACGTACAATTTCAAATTGGTCTATACTAAAGGCAAATTGCTCTATCTGGCTGATACATTATCCAGATTGCCTAGAATTACAACAGAACAGCTTGATGCAGAGAATTTTGATTTGACGTGATGTCAGTGCATACTTTTTCCACCACTAGACTTGATGAATTAAGAGATCACACTCAGACTAATCCAATTTCACAGAAGCCCAATCACTATATTAATGTCAAGTGGCCATTAAAGCAATCTACTGTATCACCTGAAGTGCAAGCGCATTTCCTTACAGAGATGAATTATTGATGGAAGGTGGCATTATTTTCAAAGGTCCTAAAATTGTTGTTCCTGCTTCCTTACAACATGAATATATTCAGATTTTGCATAGCAGTCACCCAGGATCCACATCCACTAAGAGAAGAGCAAGAGAATTAGCATTTTGGCCTTCATTATCAAGAAACATTGATAGAGTTCTTTCTTCTTGTTCAGTATGTAATAGTACTAGACTGCATTTGCAAAGAGAACCACTTCAGCCAAGTCCAATTCCTGAACTGCCTTGGTCTACTGTACCAACTGATATCTTTGAGTGTAAAAATCAACACTACTTAGTTTTGGTAGATTCTTATTCAAAACTGGTTCGAGATTGATCTGCTACTAAACTTAACCTTAACTGTTGTCATTTCTAAGCTGAAATGCAATTTCTCAGTTCATGGTCATCATCCTCTTATTTCGTCTGCTCCCGTTAGGGGTCGCCACAGCAGATCATCTGTTTCCATTTCTTCCTGTCCTCTGCATCTTGCTCTGTCACACCAACCACCTGCATGTCCTCTCTCACCACATCCATAAACCTTATCTTAGGCCTTCCTCTTTTCCTGTTACCTGGCAGCTTCATCCTTAGCATCTTTTTCCCAATATACTCAGCATCCCTCCTCAGCACATGTCCAAACCAACGTAATCTTGCCTCTCTGGCTTTGTCCTCAAACCTGGGCTGACCCTCTAATATACTTATTCCTAATCCTGTCCACCCTCGTCACACCCAGTGCAAATCTTAACATCTTTAACTCTGCCATGTCCAGCTCTGACTCCTGCCTTTTTGTCAGTGCCACTGTCTCCAACCAATATAACATAGCCGGTCTCACTACCCTCTTGTAGACCCTTCCCTTTCACTCTTACTGGTACTCGTCTGTCACAAATCAGTCCTGACACTCTTCTCCACCCACTCCATCCTGCCTGTACTCCCTTCTTCACCTCTCTTCCACACTCACCATTACTCTGAACTGTTGATCCCAAGTATTTAAACTCATCCACCTTTGCCACCTCTACTCCTTACATCCTCACCATTCCTCTATCCTCCCTCTCATTCACACACACATATAGTCTGTCTTAATCCTGCTGACCTTCATTCCTCTTCTCTCTAGAGCATATCTCCATCTCTCCAGGGTCTCCTCCATCTGTTCTCTACTCTCACTACAGATCACAATGTCATCTGCAAAAATTATAGTCCACGGGGACTCCTCTCTGATCTTGTCTGTCAACCTGTCCATCACCATTGCAAATAAGAAAGGGCTCAATGCTGATCCTTGATGTAATCCAACCTCCGTCTTAAACGCATCCATCACTCCCACCACAGACATCACCGGTGTCACACTTCAAACTTTTTTCTGACAATGATACTCAATTCACTAGCCAGTTGCTTCAGGAATTTGCAAAACAATGGGACTTTGTACATGTCACTAGTAGTCCTGAACAGCCTCAGTCCAATGGTCTACCTGAATAAGCTGTGCAGAGTGCAAAGCAATTACTTGAAAGGTCAAAGCATGACAGTACCAATGTATTCTTGAATTTGCTTAATCTCAGAAAGATACCCCGTGATGATATTCTTGGCTCACCTGCTCAAAGATTACTTTCCAAGCAAACTAGAACTACGCAACCTATTTCTTCAGGTTTGATGCAGCCTGAATCTAAGAACACTGAAATCATCAAGGCTCAATTGTTTAAGAAGTGTAATATCCAGAAATCTAGTTTTGACAGATTGAGCTAATTACTTCGTCCTCTGAGGGAAGGAGAGGTGGTACGAATTCATACGACAAAAGGTTTTGATCGAATAGGACAGATTACAGGGCTTCTGTGCTGAGCCGAGATCCTACTCCTACTTGGTAGATTCTGAAGGAGTGGAGTATAGGAGGAATCGCAGACATCTTCTTCCTGTACCAGAACCATCATCATCATTGCAGTCACAACATTGTATCTGTGATCCAGACTCTAAACCGAAGAATGAGTCAGACATTGTTTCCAGACCTGAATGTGTTCAAAAGTCTGATTCTGTTCCAGAAAGTAATTTGAACATTCCATAGGCCAATGAATTTACAGAAACTGTTCCATTTGCTAAATGTAATAGCCTTTTTTATGTCACACAATATGGACGAGTGTCTAAACCAAGTGTGAAATATGCAGCAACGTGGACTTGATTGTACATACCTATATGTTTAATGTTGTATAATGCATGACTATGGATAACCCGTGATTTCTGCATGTCAAACAGTCTCATAACAATTGCATGGTCTGTTTCTCAAAGAGGGAGGATGTAGATCAGAGTATAAAGTGTGTCTTTATATCTTTACGAAGCACACAAGACTGTACGTGCACGTATATAACCTGCACATGTGCAATCCCCTAGTGCCATTTTGAAGGAGCACCCAGGGAGTGAGCATGCATGATATGATCATTAATTGTATACAAGTTACTTAAGTTACAGTCTATAGTCAACAACAGTAATGTGTTTGTATGGAATAAAGCTGCTTGCACAGAATCCATGAAGACTCGTTTATTCATGTCCTAACACAAAAGTGATATTTAGTAAAACCTAAGCACTACTGTGCAGTTCATCTATAGGATCTACACCAGACTAACATGTTTCTAACTGCATGCAGTAATGCTTATTATACAATGACCTCCCCCCCCCATTAATATTCCAAAATGTGCACGCTGATTGGTCAGTATGCATGCTGTAAATCAGAGTTAAAGTAATGGAAAAAGGTCCAGTCGCCCGGACTTTTTCCATTAGTATAACTCTTTTTTTTTTTTTTTTTTACACCAACGGAGAACACAAGATCTCCGTTGCGTTTTACAACCTGTCTCGCTATGTTAAACGAGTTTAACATAGCAAGACAGCTTTAAAAAAAGTAACTGAGATCTTCCTATCTCCGTTGCTTTTTTTAAAGGTGTCTCGCTATGTTAAATGGGTTTAACATAGCGAGACAGCTTTAAAAAAAAGCAACGGAGATTCTCCGTTGCTTTTTTTAAAGCTGTCTCGCTATGTCAAACTCCTTTAACATAGTGAAACAGTTTGTAAAAAGCAACGGAGATCTTGCTTTCTCCGTTGCTTTTGCCCACAGCTCTGATGTACTGCGTAAGCATACCCACGCGCAGTACATCAGAAATGCCACAGAATACCAGATAGCTGCAGAAGGGCAGCAAGGAGGCATTATACAATGTCATTATTTAAGAAAAGTAATTATTTTTTTTCTTAAATAATGTCATTGTATTATAGCAATAACCGACTTCTGGGTGTGGGTAATGCTGGATTTACCCACGGTTGTCTTTGGTTGGCCACTCGGGCTTCGCCCTTGTGACCAAACCACACCAACCGTGGGTAAATCCAGCATTACCCACACCCAGGTGTGGGTTATTGCTGTATAGTACCATGCTTTGCTTCAGTGAAGGAATGCTTGATTTTTTTGTTTGTTTGTTTTCAGTTATGAGACAGTAAACCAGAACATAGAACTTGATAGCAGTCAAGACCCACTTGGCCCACTTGTCTTTCCTTTTTCATAAATGTAAGGTAAGTTACCCTGCTATGTGGATTGTCTTTCTTGCTTACCCAACAGCATAGTTTTCTCCCCCACCACATGAATACCTCTGTGTGTTTCCCATCTACTTCTAAATGTCATCAATGTTTTTGACATAGTATACCTTCAGGACAGTTGCTATAACAGACTTCTACCTTTATTTGAAATAATGCTTTTTCATGCCTTATCTGTTTTATATAGATCAGCCCCCCAAGGACACTTAATAGCCACCCCTTCCAACATCTTTCTCTAAGAATATATCGGTTAAATAGTTCAGTTATTTTTTATACGGTTCTTATTGTAGGCATGAGATCATTTTCCTCTCCTGTAAATGGCCTTTATCCTGTATATTTATCTCTTCAATAAAGAGAAAGGACATCAAGTCATAATTTTAATTGGTGCCTATATATGTATGTGTGTGTGTGTGTCTTTTTGCAGCCATGAAAACTTTTTTGATGTCCTCCAAATGGTTTTTATCCTGTATGTATCTGTTCAATAAAGAGAACATGGATCATTAAGTCCGTCTTATTTGGTGCCTAAATATTTATGTATAAATACGCACACATTTCTCTCTCTCTCTCTCTCTATACATATATATATATATATATATATATATATATATATATATATATATATATATATACATATACACACACACACGCACACACACACACACACACACACACACACACACACACACACACACACATATACACGTTAACTTGCTACAGACATGAAAATGTTTTTTTTTTACATCCTCTAACTAGCTTTTATCCTGTACATATCCCTGCATTGAAATGAACTCGAGAACATTACATCATAGTCTTACCTGGTGCCTATATAGTGACATGACTACTTCTTGGTATCGACTGGTAATACTTATTTCTGTGATCATACAAAGCAAATCAAACATCCAAAGTAAAATACATTTAATGAAGCAACACATTATAACATTGATAAACTTTTTTAAAGCTGATGGTGCACCTGGTCTACATAATGTGAACAGCATAAAATCAATTTTAAAGAAAAAGCAGACTTTTGCATAATATATTTAATCCAGGCTACCTACTTATTATTTATTTAATATAATAAATAATAAATATTAAATGTTCATTAATTGTTCCTGTAGTATTATTATGTTTTTATATTTTATATAGCTAGATTTTAAATACATTTTTAAGTGTACTTAAATACTAATTAAGGACATGTGATCTATGAAAAGAATTTGATAGGCTGGCTATTGATATAAAAGGTAATTGATTTTAATTGATTGTACAATGCATTGAGAAAGATCTGTGAAAGTTCTAAAGTTTTGCTGTATGTTATAGTGTGTTGCTTCATTAAAGGTATTTTACCTTGGACGGTTGGTCTCTTGGTGTGTTTTGCATTTTCAGTGGATTTGTTGCCGTTTAGAGTCCATTTAGCTGCCTACAAAGGTTTTTCATTAATTTCTGTGATCATATTTACCAGCATACCTCTCAACCTGCAGACACTGAAAATAGTAACAAATGCCCTTTAAAAGCTGAGCTAAAAATTTGGACATATAATTAGCATGACATTTGAATACCAAATATCACATAACGCTTCCTCCTTCCAGTAGGAAAGTGGGATACTACGCAAAAACACATTTTAAAAACAGAGAGTGACAAAAATGATTGAAAAATATAATCACATTATCAAAAAGATAGTGCAAGATCTTTGAACTTTAGTGAACTGGATTCCAAAATTCTACCGCACAAGGTAATTTATTTTTGCTTCTGAAAACAGAGAGATGTAAGATGTGTGTCCTCTTTCTTTAAATTACTGATGCCACTAGCATGTTGGTCATGTAGTGTGGTTTCCTGAATACTAGACGGCTCCAAAAATCACACATGATGAAGGGAATTCAGAAAATTGTCTAAAGGAATAAATCAAGCCTGAAAAAGGGACATACCTTCAAAAACAGAGATATCCTGTGCAGGCGTAAATTGGACCTGAACATAGGAAGGTTTGCACAAAATATGGACACGAGAGGTCTGTTTACCAGACTTCTTTACTACCATTTCCCACTGCTTATTTATCATTAAATCATCTACTCTGAGCACCCCTAAGGCTCTTGTCAGATTTGTTGCTATGGCTGCTTGCCTTTCACTTCTACATACAATTTCTTGCCTTCTGTTTTCATGTCTCAAGTGTATGATTTTGCATTTTTATCTTGGATTTAAGCTGTCATAATTTACAATTTGCGGTGGTGCAGCGGTAGTGTTGTCGCTTCACAGCAAGAGGTTCACCCGCTTGATTCTCGGCTGGAGAGCCTTCTGTGTGGAGTCTGCATGTCCTCCCCATGGTCGAGTGGCATTTAAAAGACATGTGTGAATGGGCGTGCCTTCGTTGAAGGTTGGGCATCGGGCTGACACCGTAAAAATTGACTGCCAATCATTAGCGGACCGGAGTTCCGCTGTGGCGACCCCTAACTGAGAAAAGCCAAAAGAAAAACAACAACAGATACCTTCTACACCAGTAATACATACATTTGCATTACCAGGTAGAATGCAGAGCAACATATTTCTGTGCACTGTTTGGGCTGGAATGCTTGTCATCCATCATCAAGGCAGGCTTTGCTGAATGATTCACTTTTCCTCAGCATCCCAAAACTGAGCTGTATGTAAAGTGGTATCCCTCCAAATTATCCACAGGTGGAGGTGTATTGTATGACAGAGAGTGAGTATGTATGTGTGCTGTATGACAGTAAGCGTGTATGTATGTTCTGCAACAAGTTGGTGCACCTTGATCAATTTGTTCATCTGCATTGTACCCAGTGACTGTCAGGATAGGATCTGGCTTTACCACAGCTCTGAATCAGATTAAGTGGGGAATAAGGAAATGCATGAATGAATGCTAACATGGCTGTGGCATTAAAACCAAAGTACGATGGAGACCATCAAATGCCAGGAACTACAAGTAGAAAAAAACAGTCTGGGCACACTAAGAATGGCTGTAAATAAATTTACTGTAATACAACTTAGTACACAAGTGCTTTCACACTGCCAAAATGCAAGGCTTTTTCAAGTGAATAAAATCAACTAAAATAACTCCATTTAAATACCCTTTGCCTCCTAAAAGGCGCCAAATGTTTTTTAAAGGTACATATCCTTCCCTTAATTGAAACATTATCAAAAACAGTTTAATGTATTTCATTATGTGTAGTACATATTTTATAAATTTTGTAAACCCTATAGTTCAAAATGTAGCATGCATTTAAGATAAAGTGCAGTGCATATAAACTAGAACAACAATCAATATGAAGCAAAAGTTAAAATAGAAATCATACACCTATTCTACTACATTAATCTATTAATACAAAACTACAATGTCTTTGCTTTTTTAACCAAGTATGGTTTTATGGCTATGTGGTCATTAAGACCCGGGGGTTGGTTGCGTTCAATTTTACCTGCCAGTATGTTTCCCTACAGCTCAACCAGTTTTCCCACTCTCCCCCCCTTAGGGTCTATTAAAACTTGTTGTAAAATTCCAAACAAAAATCCTGTGTGACCAGTTTCCACATGGAGATGTCTATAGCGTGTGTTGTTCTACAAGTTTTTCTTCCTAATGTTATAAGTATGTTCATATATACGTTTGTGTGTCCTCTCAGATTTTCCAACATAGAACCTAGGACAATCTTTACATACGGCTAAATAAACTATACCTTTAGTCATACAACTAGCCTTCCTAAATTTTATAACACTGCTCATACTATTGTTCAACACTATTTGTTCCTTATCTATAATGTATCCACAATATCCACATCTTCCACACCTTTTTGTCCCAAAAACTCCCTGGTTCCTTACATTATTTTTATTTTTCTCAAAAAGTTTTTTTAGGTTAATCCCAGTTTTAAAGACAAAATGAGGGGCCTCAACCAATTTATGTGCAATGTCTTGATTAAATTTTAGCATTTTCCAGTTTTTCTCAAGTGAACTCTTAATTTTTTTTGAGCTGTTACTATATTGAATCAATAGTACTCTTCCAAAACATTGTTCAGTGTCCTGGTGGCCCTCGGAGCTGTGTTGAGTGCCTCCTAACAAGGGCATATATTTAACACCCAATCCCTTTACAACTTCCGTGGCCAATTTTTCTATTAAATTATTCAGATAGCCCCTAGCCCTAAAAAAACAGATATCAATTCTATTTCACCTAGAAAATTATTCTTCTCTGAGGTCATTCTGGTGGCCCTAACCATCTGACCTTTTACTACACTCCTTTTATGTTTCCAGGGGTGTGCACTAGTGTATGGGAGGTATAAGTTACTAAATGTACCTTTTTGGTGTATCCTGGATTTCAACCTTCCTTCAAAATTTTCCAGCCTCACGTCTAAATAATCAGTCTTAGTGGGGTCAAATTTGTATGTAAACTCTAGAAAACTGCTGGTGGAATTCAAGTAATCAATAAAGGAAGTAAGAATTTCCTTGGGCCCATCCCAAATTACAAAAATGTCATCCAAAAAGCGACGATATAACTTGATATGTTTCCAATAGACAGAACTAAACACGTGTTGTTTCCCACTTTAGAAGAACCAAATTAGCATACATGGGGGCACATGCTGCCACCATAGCTATGCCTTTAATTTGTTTGAAGGTCTCCCCCTCAAAATAAATATAATTGTTCTCCAATACTATCCTCATAAGCTCCACCAGTACATCTACAACCACCCTGAGTGAAGGGCCTTTTTCACTCAATAGTGCATAAAACATGCCCAAACTTTCCTCTACAGGTATACATGAAAATAAATTGACCATGTCAATGGTTAAAAAACACACTTCCTCTTCATATGCTTCTAGTGTTAAACTATGCAGTAAATCCCAGGAATCCTTCAATATGTGGTCATAATCTTTCATTATATGTTTAAGGGAATGGTCCAGAAAAGTGGCTATGGGGTAAGATGTAAGCGCTTGTGTACTAAGTTTTATTACAATACATTTATTTGCAGCCATTCTAAGTGTGCCTAGACTGTTTTTTTTTCTACTTGTGGTTCCTGGCATTTTACGGTCTCCATCGTACTTTGGTTTAGGTATTGACTGTGTGGACTTGGGTGTGCTGGGTATGGCTAACTCAATTATGGATCCAATTATGGACAATGAAGAAGAGGAAATAGGTCAATTGGACCTGTTAAATGTGCACCTACAACAAAGAAAGTTTTTTTCAGTAATTTCTAGTTTAAATACAGAGATGTAGAGTTTGAAAACGGATTTTTTGCGCCTTATGGAGTTTCTCACTCATACTAGTGAGACACTTCCTTGTGGGCAGGTACAAACATCAGCAACCAATCAGGTTGCAGCGGAAAAGGAAGGAGGCAGACATTACATCAACCGCTCATTTCGTGAGTTTACTTCGTCCATGCAGAACAGTTATGGGAGTCAGTCTCTATTTTCAGGTGTAAGCAAAGGGGACGGTGAAACAAGGAGAGAAGTCTCAGTTTCCAACAATGGACAACTCAGTGGAGGGCTCAACATGGACGCTCAACGAACTGTTGCAAATTCACCTACAGGTACTGTTTATATATCCGGTGTTTCTGGCAATGAGAACCACATAGAATTAATAGAAACATCAGGTTTTCTAAATTTAAGTGAGTGGATTAACTCATTTAAAAACAAAAGAGGTTTACTTTGTGAAAAACCGGAACGGAATAATGCTACTGTTAACCATGACCGCTCTGTTGCTATGGTTTCCATGAAGGAAGGAATTAGGGACTTGGAAGATAAACTGTTTAGAATTGAAAATGTTAATTTGGACATTATATACCTCGGACAGTGTTTAAACAAGCATATTGTGCCACAGGGACTACTTGTATGTAAATACCCAGAAGGTTTTATGTATGACAATGGTATGATTAAAGCATTTAATGAAATTTTTGATGAGTGTGAATTTAAAATGATGTCTTTAATGTTAAAATTTTCTAAGAAGAAGGTCAAAATTTTACTAAAGGAGGCTGAGAGGTTAAATAAGGCTATTAGAAATGACTTACTGTTTGAATTTTACAAAGATGTTTATGAATACTATTTCATACGTGTGGATAAGAAATGTGAAGATGTTTTTAAAAGAAAGCAAAAAAAGTTAATTAGAGATTTAAAACAGTATAGGGATAATAAAGCATACATACTTAAAGGTAGACTAAATAGAAGCAATGTGCATGAAACTTGAACATTGGTGGAGTAAATGGCTTGGATAAAAAACAAAATGGGGGACCAGTGAATGTTGATGTAAGTGAGGGTAGTAACATATGTGACCCACATGAAGGTAACATCGTCAGTGAACCAATGTTTGCATTAAAGACACCAAACCCATTGGACCCTAAAGCAGGTCTAGATTTTATTGCACACTCAGCTGGGGGAGATGATGAACATGTGAGTGAACAGGATTTTTCCACAGGTAAAGGGAAGACCAACAAGAAGGGGAAGGTATAACAATTAGTGAGGATGGTGTGATTCCATCCTACAATGGTTTTAAGATATTCAACCTAAGTGGAACTGAGATCAAACTGGAACATTTTCAACTGTTTGAAAAAGGTTTTTAATTTGTTCCATCTAGGGGTTTCGATGTATGTGACACCCTGATAGAATTAAAACTATTTGTTAGAAAACTAAATTTTGCTTTAATATTTGAACAGCAACACAAGGGAGAAGATTTTAGGCAAGCTTGTACTTATAACCCACCTTTACCCTCTTCACTACAGGTTTTCGAAGCAGTATGTGCATCTGATATATACACACTTAGTACTGACAAAAATATGAGAAAAAAATTTGGATATAAACCCAATTTAATTATTAAGGAGAAGGAAATTTTGGAAGAGTAAATGATGGATAGGGAGATTTGTATTATGAGACTGGATAAAGGGGGAGGAATGATTTTAGTTAATGCTATTGATTATTCAAGTAAAATTTTGGAAATGTGGAATGACACTAGTGTATATGTACCAGTATCTACAAATGAAATAAACATTTCCTACAGGAATGTGGATTTAACAATAGAGGAACTGATGTTGGAAAGCAGATTAGATCAGAAGGTGTGTGTGTGTGGGGGGGGGGGGGTACTGCAGATGAAGAAACCTAGACTTGCTTCATTTTTTGGTATCACCAAGATCCAGAAGAGTACCACCAGCCCGCCTTACAGACCCATTGTCTCTGGGGAACAATCAAAAACTTACCCCATAGCCACTTTTCTGGACCATTCCCTTAAACATATAATGAAAGATTATGAACACATATTGAAGGATTCCTGGGACTTCTTGCATTGTTTAACACTCAAACATATGAAGGGGAAGTGTGTTTTTTAACCATTGACATGGTCGATTTATCTTCATGTATACCAGTAGAGGAAGATTTGGACATGTTTTATGCACTATTGAGTGAAAAGGTCCCTTCACTCAGGGTGGATGTAGATGTACTGGTGGAGCTTATGAGGATAGTATTGGAGAACAATTATATTTATTTTGAGGGTGAGACCTTCAAACAAATTAAAGGCATAGCTATGGGGGCAGCATGTGCCCCCATATACACTAATCTGGTTCTTCTAAAGTGGGAAACAACACATGTGTTTAGTTCTGTCTATTGGAAACATATCAAGTTATATCATCTCTTTTTGGATGACATTTTTGTAATTTGGGATGGGCCCAAGGAAATTCTTACTTCCTTTATTGATTACTTGAATTCCACCACCAGCTTTCTAGAGTTTACATACAAATTCAACCCCACTAAGATTGATTATTTAGACGTGAGGTTGGAAAATTTTGAAGGAAGGTTGAAATCCAGGATACAACAGAAAGATACATTTAGTAACTCATACCTCCCATACACAAGTGCACAGCCCCTGGAAACAGAAAAGGAGCATAGTAAAAGGACAGATGGTTAGAGCCGCCAGAATGACCTCAAAGAAGAATGATTTTCTATGTGAAATAGAATTGATATCGTTTTTTTAAGGGCTAGGGGCTATCCGAATAATTTAATAGAAAAAGTGGCCACGGAAGTTGTAAAGGGATGGGGTATTAAATATACGCCCTTGTTAGAAGACACTTAACACAGCTCTACTGGCCACCAGGACACTGAACAATTTCTCAGAAGAGAACTAGTGATTCAATATAGTAACATCTCAAAAGAAATTAATAGTTTAATGGAGAAAAACTGGAAAATGCTAAAATTTAATCAAGACATTGCACATAAATTGGTTGAGGCCCCTTATTTTGTCTTTAAAACAGGGATTAACCTAAAAAACCTTTTTGAGAAAAATAAAAATGATGTAAGGAACCAGGGAGGTTTTGGGACAAAAAGGTGTGGAAGGTGTGGATATTGTAGATACATTATATATAAGGAACAAATAGTGTTGAACAATAGTATGAGCAGTTTTATAAAAATTAGGAAGGCTAGTTGTATGACTAAAGGTATAGTTTATTTAGCCCTATGTAAAGATTGTCCTAGGTTCTATGTTGGAAAATCTGAGAGGACACTAAACAAATGTATATATGAATGTGCCATCCCAAGCAAAACCAAGACTCACTCCTCCAAGAAAAGGAAACTAGTCTGGTGGACTCCTGCCATAAACAAGTTATACAACAGAAGGAGGAAACTAGTACACAAAAGAGTAAAATCCCATGAAGGGAAGACATCCCTGATCAGTATCAACAAGAAACTATGATCCCTCATTAAATCATCCAAGGCGAGCTTTGAATGAAAAATTGCCAAGGACTCCAAAGATAACCACAAGGGCATTCTTTAACTATGTCAAGAATCTAAGTGGCAATGCCCAGATCTGCTCGGAGTTAGTGAATAATGGCAAAAAATACACTGAACTGACCGATATCACCAACATCCTGGCAGACAAGTTCAGTGTAAACTTCACCCCCCTCTCACCTCCAAAAGGGCCCATAACCATACCAGAAGAATGTAGAGTCCCTGAAATCACAGACACTCAGGTTAAAACAGCCCTTTCCAAAGCCAAAAACACAGCATCAATGGGACTGGACGGTGTCCCAGGCTGCGTCCTACATGAGCTCAAAGACAAACTAACCCCTCACCTAAACACACAGTTCAAACGTAGCCTCTCCACAGGCTACGTACCCATAGAGTGGTGCACAACAATGGTTATTCCGCTCCACAAAGGTGTAGCCACAAAAGACCCCGGGAACTAATGCTCTATAAGCCTGATTAGCTTGGTCTGCAAGGCTATGGAGAGAATCATCATGGAACTCATTAACAGAGACATTGGGAACCTCCCAACACTGGACCCTACCCAGTTCGGCTTTGTTAAGTGCAGATCATGCCTCCTAAACCTAGTGGACTTTTTGAGACAGTTACCAAGGCTATAGATGAGGAAATGGTGGTACACACAGACTACCTAGACCTCGCTAAGGCCTTCAACACCATTCCCCATTCTAGTATTATAGACAAGCTCACCAGCCTGAACATAAACCCCTACGTCACAAGATGGGTTGGCAACTGACTCATGGACAGAACCCACATGGTGAGAGTTGCGGGAGCTAGGTCCGACTCTAAACCAGTTACAAGTGGCGTTCCCCAGGGCTCCATCCTAGGACCCCTCCTGTTCAGCATATACTTCTCAGAGGTACAGGCAAGCACAGAAGGACTATGGCTGACCAAGTTCACAGACGACTGCAAACTAGGGGCTATAACTGACTCTCCGGCTGACACAGACATCCTCCAAAAGGGTCTCACTGAGACGGATACCTGGTGTCAAAATCATGGCCTCAAGCTAAATGCCAAAAAGTGCATAGTCATCTCCTTTGGAAAAAACAAAGTATCCACAAACTACCACATAGGTGGTAGTCCCCTAAATACGGAAGATGTAATAAGGGATCTGGGGACCCAAGTAGATAGTAATCTCACCTTTGATAATCACATTGTCAAAGTGGTTAGAAAATCCTTCTATGGGGCCCACCTAATCACAAAAGGGTTTGCATCCAGATCAAAAGAGGTCATTGTGCCCCTCTACTCATCACTCATCAGACCCATCATAGAGTACAACGCCCCATTTGGGATGTACCTTACAAGACACCTGCAACAGCTGAAAAGACCACAGAAGTACCTCACCAAGAGGATCACTGGCCTCAAACAGATGCCCTATGCAGCTTGACTGAAGAAATTACAGCTGAACTCTGTTGCATACCGCCTACTCAGAGGTGATCTCTGGCTGACATACAAGGCCATGTCCAACCCAGAATTGATGGACATGCTCCACCTAAAGAAAACCTTATCTCCTTGAGCCACATGCTCTAGGGATCTAAACTTTGCCACAATAATAAATAGGACATGCTGGAGGGATAGATTCCTGTCGCAGAGACTTCCCATGCTTTGGAAGAAGATTCTAATCTACATTAGGCAGAGCTCCTCGCTAACACTCTTCAAAATAAACCTTGACGAGTGGATGGGAAACAGAAAGTTTACCCCGGGGATCACTTCAGTGGCTCTGCTGGACAGAGGCACAGGGAACTAATCTAAGGGGGAGGCAAAAGCCAACACATTCTGGCTAGGCTTATAAATGCCTTCGGGCAGATAGCCTAGTACCTACCTATGAACATACTTATAACATTACGAAGAAAACTTGAACAACACACTTTATAGACATCTCCATGTGGAAACTGGTCACACAAGGTTTTTGTTTGGAATTTTAGAACAAGTGTTAATGAACCCTGTGGGGGAGATTGGGAAAACTGGTTGAGCTGTACGGAGACATACTGGCAGGTAAAATTGAATGCAACCAACTCCCCGGGTCTTAATGACCACGTATCCATAAAACCATACTTGGTTAAAAAAGCAAAGAAATTGTAGTTTTGTATTAATAGATTAATGTAGTAGAATAGGTGTATGATCTGTATTTTAACTTATGCTTCATACTGATTGTTGTTCTGGTTTATATGCACTGCACTTTACCTTAAATGGATGCTACATTTTGAACTACGGGGTTTACAAAATTTATAAAATATGTACTACACATAATGAAATGCATTAAACTGTTTTTGATAATGTTTCAATTAAGGGGAGGGTACCTTTAAAAACATTTGGAGCCTTTTAGGGGGCAAAGGGTATTTAAATGGAGTTATTTTAGTTGATTTTATTCACTTGCATTTTGGCAGGGTGAAAGCGCTTGTGTACTAAGTTGTATTACAATAAATTTATTTATAGCCGTTTTCAGTGTGTCTAGACCGTTTTTTTTTTTCTACTTATGGCTGTAACATTGTTTGAGCAGCTTAGGGTACCTTTCAATTGATGTCCACTGGGTGATCCAGTCAATGACAGATGAAAGCACCCTATCACTGACCTGAAGGTCCTTTGCTTAGCTGCTGAATAAGATGGGAGTCTCTATGTATTCATATTGGTACTGTCTACATTATCACAGAAGAAAATTGCACACAGAAGCAGTCTGAATAACAACTTGGACAATTAAACAGCACCCAATATGAAAAACCTCTCATGGTACAAACAGTAAAAGATCCAGATCTGCAATGAGATGAATGTATCCGGGGTTATTATAAATGTCAGGATGTACCATTCAGATGTGGATTGGATTTTTTTTTCTTTTAGTGTTTAGTTTTAAGTGTTCTAAGAATGTCCAAATTATTTAAGTACATTAGTTTTACATCAAGTAAATATTCTTGGTAGCTATGAAGAACAGAGTCACCTCAGGCCAACATCTGTTATCATGTTAGGTAACAGAAGTTATTCTAGAGCAGCTACTGGCTATTATTATTGATATTTGCTTACTGAGTACCTCTTTTCTTTTTTCTCCAACATTGTATTATTACAACTTGCAGAATATAGCAATGATATATTTTGTTCACTAAAGAGTAATTATACAGGATCAGTAAGTCAGAATGTTGTAATAAACAGATACATAACCATCAGCATTTTATGCTTTTATGGTGAAGGCACGATAATACTCTTATAGAGGAAAAATAGCCTACATGTTAATAATTCTGTAGTGGGGAAACAGCCTTTCAGGTCAAACCAAGCCCACAGTTCAAGTCTTGCTTCCATTCAAAGGGTTGTGACAGAAATCTGAATCAGCACTGTAGTTACTATACTTTGCTTGAATTTGCTTTTACAACCCAGATCTCACACCATATGTAGTTACCCACGAGGACAGTATCCCAGCCATCTATATGACTGTTATTGATAATGTGATTTCCCATAGACTAAATGGGTATTGCACTGAATGCAGTGCAGAAATATGGAGAGAAATGTTAAAAAGTTGAAAAACAGAAGAATTATGGGAATGTTGAAGGGGCATTTAGTAAAATGTACGAACAGTTAAAATCTTATTTCTAAGGGGGTATAGGTTCATAGGTTCATACTAGGCTATCTGCCCTAGGGCATTTATAAGCCGAGCCAGAATGTGTTTGGCTTTCACCACCCTTTTTAAATTTATTTTGCTATGCCCTTTTTCGAGGTTAGTATACTGTGCCTCTGTCTAACAGTGACACAGAAGTGATACCCGGGGTACACCTACGATCTCCCATCCACTCATCAAGATTCCTCTTGAAGAGAGTCAATGAGAGACTCTGCCTAACCTGGACTGGGATTTCATTCCAGAGTGAAGGGAGCCTCTGGGTTATGAATCTGTCCCTCCAGCATGTCCTATTTATTTCAGTGCTGAGGTTCAAGTCTCGAGCATGTAGCTCGATGGGATTTGGATTTTCTGAGGTGCAGCATGTCCATTAATTCCGGGTTGGACATGGCTTTATACGTCAGGCACAGATCGCCTCTGAACAGGCGGTATGCCACTGAGTAGAGCTGGAGTTTCTTTAACCGGGCAGCATATGGCATCTGTTTGAGCCCTTTGATCCTCTTGGTGAGGTACTTTTGGGGTCTTTCCAGTTGCTGCAGGTGTCTGGTAAGGTACATCCCAAAAGGGGCATTGTACTCAATTATGGGCCTGATGAGGGATGAGTAAAGAGGCACGATGACGTCCCCTGATCTAGATGTGAATCCCTTCATGATTAGGTGGGCTATATAAAATGTTTTTCTAACCACTTTGGCCACGTGGTTGTCAAATGAGAGATTGCTATCAACTTGGGTCCCCAGGTCCCTAATTACTTCTTCTGTACTTAATGGATTACCACCTATGTGGTAATTTGAGGGCACTTTGTTTTTGCCAAAGGGGATGACTATACACTTTTTGGCGTATAGCTTGAGGCCATGGCTCTGGCACCAGTTGTCTGTTTCTATGAGGCCCTTTTGGACGATGCTTGTGTCGGCTGGAGAGTCGATTATGGAGCCCAGTTTGCAGTCATCTGCGAACTTGGTCAGCCACAGTCCTTCCGTGTTGGCCTGTACCTCCAAGAAATATATACCGAACAACAGAGGTCCCAGGACTGAGCCTTGTGGGACACCACTTGTAACTGGTTTGGAGTCTGACATGGCTCCAGCAATTCTAACCATGTGAGTTCTGTCCTTGAGCCAGTTTGCAATCCATCTAGTGACACAGGGGATTATATTTAAGCTGGTGAGCTTATCTATAATGCCCGAATGGGGTATTGTATCGAAGGCTTTTGCGAGGTCCAGGTAGGCTGTGTGGACCACCATCCCCTCGTCAATGGCCTTGGTGACTGTTTCAAAGAAATCAACCAGGTTTAAGAGGCAGGATCTGCCCTTAACAAAGCCGAACTGGGTAGGATCCAGTGTTTGTAGGTCCCCAATATCTTTATTTATGAGGTCCATGATGATCCTTTCCATAGCTTTGCAGACCAAGCTAGTCAGGCTTATGGGGCGATAGTTTCCAGGATCCGTTGAGGCACCACCTTTATGGAGAGGGACCACTGTTGCTGTACACCACTCTTTGGGCACATATCCTGTAGTAAGGCTGAGATTGAACAGTAGTTTTATGTTTGGGTTTAGCTCTTCTTGGAGTTCATGTAGGGCGCAGCCCGGGACACCGTCTGGTCCCATTGATGCTGTGTTTTTTGCTTTGGAGAGGGCGGTTCTTACCTGAGCATCTGAGATGTCAGGGGGGCAGCACTCTGCTGGGATAGATATTTGCCCTTTTGGTGGGGAGGGGGGGGAGAAGTTTGCGCTGAACCTGTCAGCTAAGATGTTGGTAATGTCTGTGGGTTCGGTGTATTTTTTGTCAT
The DNA here is from genome assembly GCF_019279795.1 of Protopterus annectens. Lineage (NCBI taxonomy): Eukaryota > Metazoa > Chordata > Ceratodontiformes > Protopteridae > Protopterus > Protopterus annectens. Next base: position 1,536,650,636 of record NC_056739.1, on the reverse strand, counting down.
TTTGGACTAATTCTGAGCATATCTGGGAATTACCACCCAGGTTCCTAACATAACTACAGAAAGCCTTGTGATTATCCTTAGTGTCCTGTGCAATTTTTCTCTTGAAGCTGGCCTTAGACAATTTTATGTGTGCCCGTACTTTTTTGCTAATACTGATCAGTGATGCCTTCCGTTTTTGGGATTTTGCTCTATCATTTAGTAGCTTCCTCCTTCTATTATATAGTTTGTTTATGGCTGGGGTCCACCAGACAGGATGTCTGCCTTTGGAGGATTGGGTCTTGGTTTTATTTGGGATCGCATGATCCATGCATTCCTGAAGGTGTTCATAGAATGCGTTTATAAAGGATTCTGCAGTCTGGGCCGTATTTTCCACAGGCCCGGGGGCTTTGAAGGATTCCACCTCAGTTTTGAGGAGTGTGAAATTTGCTTTAGAGAAGTTTTTCACTGTGGTTTTCTGGGCAGGGGGTGGGGTCGGGATCGGGATGTGAATATCCAGTGAGATTAGTTTATGGTCTGATCTTACCAGTGAGGGATACACTTCTGGTCTGGAGCATAGAGTCCCCATGTTGGTGATGATCAGGTCCAGTATGTTTTCCCCTCTTGTGGGAGTGGTAACAAGTTGTTCCATAGCATTTGAGTTTATAAATTCTAGGAACCTTTGGGTTAGGGTGTTGGAGCTAGAGTAATGCTCCCAGTCTATGTTTGGGTAGTTGAAGTCGCCCAGTATATAATGGTGTTTGGAGAGACCTTCATATTTTCCAGTGTTCTCAGGAAGGCCGAGTGGGGTTCCTGGGTTTGGGAGGGTGGTCTGTAGCAGGCTATAAACTGGAAGGCAGTTTTACCCACTGTTAGTTGCACATGGATAGTCTCTGATGGTTCGTGCTTTGCCACCAACCTGGCGGTGTGGGTATCTTTGATGAATATCGATACTCCCCCTCCTTTTGTGGTTCGGTCCAAGTTTTGGGGCCGAAAAGCATGGTATGAGGTATAACCTGGTAGTGCTGGGGTGCTCTCGGGAGCCCTGAACCAGGTTTCTGTTACTGCACAGATATCGATGTTCTCCATGCTAAGCAGAGTTTCGAGTGCGTGCATCTTGAGGTTTAGACTTCTGGCGTTGAGTAGCATTACTCTTAGTTTCTTATCCCTTGTGATACCTATGGAGGTGGGTTTGTCTTTTGAGCCTTGCCTAAAAAGGCACTTTGGGGTAGCAAGAGCCTTTGCCAATATCCAAAGCCCAGGGTGACAGGTGCAAGCCATCCCTAGCGAAGCATCGTGGCTTGTTGAGCATATCATCCCAAGCTGACAGGCATTGGATCCCCTTTGAATGACACCAGTACTTAAGCCAGTTGTTGAAATTGATCATCTTGTCTTCATATTGTGGCATCATTCTTGGTGAGGGTAAGATGCTACTCAAGGTCAGGGTCATACCGGCCTGGGCTACATGCTCAGAGAGCTCCTTTATGTCTCTTTTCATGTAGTCCAGGGAGGTACGTCTCAGGTCATTCACACCAGCATGGACAATGACAGAGTCATATTTGTACTTACCTTGGAGTGACCTGAGTGCTTGTGTTATGTGGCGGATCCTAGCACCCGACAGGCTGCTCACCATGACCCTTCTCCTTGTTCAACCTGGTGACCGGGATGTCAGTGTGCCTGATGATAGGGTCACCTATTACAAGTGTATCAGGTGTGTTGTTTAGTCTTAAGGGCTGTGACTGTTCGGCACACTGGCTTTGTGAGATATGTGTTGCACGTGTTTTGTTTTGTGGTAGCGGCTGCTTGGGTGTCTGCTTTGGAGGTCTCTGCTGCTTCGGCAGATCTTTATTTAGAGCCTCCGAGTATGTTTTTGTGTGATTATGTGTTTGGTTTGCTGTCGTGGTAGGTCTATGTGAGACTGGAATTGTAGTGAGTGTGGTTTCCTTCTCCTCCTGACTGGTTATGCCAGTACTGAGTTGAGAGAGCTTAGCCTCCAGTTTGGCTATATGGTTGCATCTCTCACATGTGTTGGAATTTGTTGGGAGGAGGAGAGGGTTGTCTGTGTACATGAGGCAGTTGTAACATTGCCTCAAGATTCCCAGATTCACCAGCTGGACCAGAGAGGAGATTGACAACTGACCTTTGGACATGCTAGAATAATATTGGGAATTCCTTAATAATTGAAAACCAGGGCCAGTGGGGAGTGAGGGTGTAATGCTTTTAATTTTTAGTGCTGACTTATATAATTGATTTAGTGAGCAAGTGCCAGGTAACTTAAGTGCAATGTGTTACAGGTAACTTAAATGCAAAAACAACAAACAGTAACTTTCTTTCAAGTGAAACAAGGAAATAAGTACAGTAAGCAATGCAGATATCAGTAGTGATCCACAGAAGCGCTGAGAAGCCGCGTATTAGGTGGAATTAGCGTTCCAGGGAAATAACAAGCAAACAAACAACAAGCATATAAACAAAGCTAGATTCAGCAGGCCTGGGTCTAGTCTATGCTACAGCAAACAAGGTGTACCAATTTCAGTAAGATACAGTTCAAATATTCAGGCACTATAAACCTTTAACCAGAAATTTTCAGCTCAGAAGGGCAGAGTCCAGCCTCTTCTCCCACAAGAGTGCAGACCACAAACCTTCTTAATGTAAAATAACTTGCCTGAAGCCCAAGTGCTTAAACCAGAACTAATACACTTTAAGAATAACAGACACTGGGTTCTCAATCAGCAGTTCCCAACGTAGAAGGATGAAAGCTACCTGTCCTGCCACCACAGTGCATGCCACAAACCTTCCTAATGTAAAACAACTGGTCTGAAGCCCAAGTGCTTAATCCAAAAGATTTAGAATGATAGCTACACTTTAATCAAGTTACTACTAAGCAATAATAAATACAATAGAATACTTTAGAGAATGCCTGGATTAGTGCTCAAGTTACACAAACAAAGCTAGATCCAGCAGGCCTGAATCCAGTCTATGCCACAGCAAACAAGGTGCAACAACTTCAGTAAGAAGCAGTTCAGATATGCATGCACTATAAGCCTTCAACCAGAAATTCCCAGCTCAGAAGGGCAGAGTCCAGCCTCTCCTCCCACAAGACCACGAACCCTCTTAATGTAAAATAACTGGCCTGAAAGCCCAAGTGCTTAAACCAGAATTAATACACTTTTAGAATAACAGACACTGAGCCCCCAATCAGCAGTTCCCAACCTAGAAGGATATAAGCTACCTGTTCTGCCACTACAGTGCAGACCACAAACCCTCTCAGTGCAAAACAACTGGTCCGAAGCCCAAGTGTTTAAACCAAAAGGCTTAGAATGAGTTACACCAAGCAGTAATAAATACAATTGAGTACTTTTAAGATGATGCAAAAGTAAAAAAAGTAGGTAGAAACACAAGTACAGTAAAAGCAGATGAAATTTTTTTTTTTTTTTCCTGAACAAGTGCTGAGATCAAAAAAACAGATTTGAGTTCTGAAACTAGAAAACTGGCTTGTTATAAGAAAAAAAAACTAAGCTAGAAGGCTTCCTTCCAACACAGAAGGGCTTGGGGGCTCAGAAGCCTACAAATAGTCTATACCACTTAACAGGAAAGGCAGGAAACAAGCTTATTTTTTTTTTTCTGTTTCCCAGATGCTCTCTTTGTACACAGTAGGAGTGCCTGAAACCAGAATATGATCTCACTGCACTCAGTTGAGTGAGCAAATGAGATGGGCCCAGAAGGAGTATCCAAACACAAATTTACAAGAGGGGCGGGCAGTTGCAAGGCCACTAAGATTAACACCAAAACAAAAACAGGGAGGGTGCGTGGGACTAACTGAAGAGCAGAGTGAAAACTTCCAGTTCAGTTAATATTCCTTCCACACAGTTAAAATCAATTTAAATACTGTATTTTTTGAAAAAAAAAAGAGCAGATAAAGGTACTTAAATTCTCTTATACGTCCAGTTGAATATAGCAAGTTCTTAGCCGGCCAAAGCTGAGGTTTTTAAGCAGAAAATATTTCACACTGTACCACTTAAATAGGCAAGGACAGGAAATCAAAGAATGTGACTACCCCACACCTGTAATTACTAGCAAATAACAAAATTCAGCAAACACTGACTAACTTCCAATTCAGTTAATATTCCTTCCACACAGTTAAAATCAATTTAAATACTGTATTTTTTTGAAAACAAAAGAGCAGATAAAGGTACTTAAATTCTCTTATACGTCCAGTTGAATACAGCAAGTTCTTAGCCGGCCAAAGCTGAGGTTTTTAAGCAGAAAATATTTCACACTGTACCACTTAAATAGGCAAGGACAGGAAATCAAAGAATGTGACTACCCCCACACCTGTAATTACTAACAAATAACAAAATTCAGCAAACACTGACTAACTTCCAGTTCAGTTAATATTCCTTCCACACAGTTAAAATCAATTTAAATACTGTATTTTTTTGAAAACAAAAGAGCAGATAAAGGTACTTAAATTCTCTTATACGTCCAGTTGAATACAGCAAGTTCTTAGCCGGCCAAAGCTGAGGTTTTTAAGCAGAAAATATTTCACACTGTACCACTTAAATAGGCAAGGACAGGAAATCAAAGAATGTGACTACCCCCACACCTGTAATTACTAGCAAATAACAAAATTCAGCAAACACTGACGAACTTCCAGTTCAGTTAATATTCCTTTTACACAGTTAAAATCAATTTAAATACTGCATTTTTTTTAAAAAAAAGAGCAGATAAAGGTATTTAAATTTTCTTATACGTCCAGTTGAATACAGCAAGTTCTTAGCCGGCCAAAGCTCAGGTTTTTAAGCAGAAAATATTTCACACTGTACCACTTAAATAGGCAAGGACAGGAAATCAAAGAATGTGACTACCCCCACACCTGTAATTACTAGCAAATAACAGTTAAACAGTTGATATAGATGGCATATCAGAGGAACTGGGGAGAAAAGGTAAAGGGAATTCTTTTAAGATTTTCTGTGGATAGATATTAAACTTAAAAAGAGTAAGTAGCTTTTTCATAGAGAGAATAAGAAGGGCCTTGAAGAAACTACACCCAGTAGTTTTTATTTATCTTTATGGATGCAGGTTTTAAGAAGTTACCTTGTGAGTGTTTCTGCTATTTTACACAGAGCTAATCAGAGGAAGGGCACTGAGCAAAAATCTGATATGTGATATATAACATTACATATCCTGTTTTTTTCTTTTTACTAGTTATTGCTTATTATAGATATTTATAGCACTTTCATTGTCTGCTGCATACTTTTTACTGTATTTTATAGCTATAAACTAAAACTGTCTGCCTCACAGGGTCTGATAAGTAAGGTTTTTACTGTCACACAGTTTGTAAATCTTTTCTAGCTAGTTTCACTGTGTGTGAGGTATTAACTGGAAATTTTCTCCATTTGTTAAACAACTGTTTGTTCTGATTTCCTATCAAGGAGTGTCTCATATAACTGACTTGTTTGCAGTTAAAAGCATTCTCTAGAGTCTCCTTGCTCTTTTATTTGTTTAAAACTTTAATTTAAAGGCTCACTGCTGTTTTTCTGCTGTGATAAACATTTCTGTAGTGTTTTTCTGCCTAAGTAGTGTAGGTAGTTAGCTGTAGCATTGTCCATATTCAGGCATGTGTTCTGGTCTGAGTTGTTTGTTTGCAGAGGCTGTGTCTGAGCACATGTTCCAGGCCATCTTAGTTTAGTAAAAGCCATTTTGCATTTCAGTGAGAGTGTAGTGTTTATGGTCATTGGCTGATTGGGGTTACCTGGACAATGGCTTGGAGTAAGCACCTCATTATTTTTCTAGCTTTTTTTTAAAGTTGTTTCAGGTTTCAACTTTCTGTTACTTAAGAAGTTACCTTGTGAGTGTTTCTGCCATTTCACACAGAGCTAATCGGAGGAAGGGCACTGAGCAAAACTCTGATCTGTGATATATAACATTAAGTATCTTGTTTTTATTTTTACTCGTTATTGCTTATTATAGATACTTATAGCACTTTTGTCTGTTGCATACTTTTTACTGTATTTTATAGCTATAAACTAAAATTGTTTTTTACTGTCACACTGTTTGCAAATCTTTTCTAGCTAGTTTCAGTGTGTGTGAGATATTAACTGGAAATGTTCTCAATTTTTTAAACATTTGTTTGTTTGTTCTGATTTCCTGCCAAGGAGTGTATCATATATGATTTAGTTTCCCACCCTCTCTCCCTAGTGGCATCCTGTTCTTATACTTGGTGGCTTTGCAATTGCCTGCCTCTACTGTAAATTTGATCTGGGATGCTCCTCCCAGTCTAGTGTCATTAGCCCATCCTACCTAATACAGAGAGAACATTTGAGTAGGCCAACCCACTTAGTTTCTTAACCTTGAATTGTCTTTGGCTCCTTTTTTCTCATTTTCCACTTTACTAAAAAAAAAAAAAAAAAAAAACCTTGCTAGAATCTCCCTGTGTTCTGACTGAGTGTGCTTCTCAGCTGATAACTATATTTTTTGGCACTTTTTAACTGTTCAGAGTTGAATAAAACAATACTTGAATTCAGTTTGGAATACATTTTGAATAAATTGCATTTATTTAAACTGTATTTGCTTTAATACTGCTACACACTCAAGTTTGCTAGTTTGCACTGTACTTGAATTGTTTTAGTGCTGTTTAGCTGCTTTTCTGTAAAAAAAAAAATTCTAAATTCTACGCTTGTTTCTTGCTTTTCCTGTAACTAGTCTGGTCCAGATACAGATTTGCTGTATCCAGGACTGTTTGTAAGCTTCTGAGCCACCCAAGCATTTTTATGTTGGAGGAAAGCCTTCTATCTTATTAGTGGGAGTGGTAAGCACTAGGTACCCTATCTACCAAAAGAGGAGTGGTTTCTCACCCAGAAATTGTAGTATATTGGCCGTTTGGGCAGTGTTTCCATCTCTTTCAACTTTCTGGTTTAAAAGTCCACTTTTGTGCTTTTCCCGCCTTTCCTGTAACTAGTCTAGTCCAGATACAGATTTGCTGTATCCAGGACTGTATGTAAGCTTCTGAGCCCCCCGAGCCTTTCTGTGTTGGAGGGAAGCCTTCTAGCTTATCAGTGGGAGTGGTAAACATTAGGTAGCTTATCTACCACAAGAGGAGTGGTTTCTGGCCCAGAAATTGTAGTTTATTGGCTGTTTGGGAAGTTTTTCCATCTCTTTCAACTTTTGGTTTAAAAGCCTGTGTTTGCACTTGTTTCCCTCATTTTCTGTAACTAGTCTAGTCCACATACAGATTTGCTGTATCCAGGACTGTTTGCAAGCTTCTGAGTGGTGCCAAAGTCTGCTCTTTAATTCTTTCCTTAGATCTACTAGTTCTACTAGTTCTCTCCTATCCTTCACTTTTACTAGCTTATTAGTCTAGCACTTTACCAGACTTCTTGTAGAAATTATTCTAGCAAACAAAAGTGCTACCAGCACTAAATGTTCTACAAGGAAACAGCTCCAGTACTTATCAGTAATGGCCACCCCTCCAGGCATGTCTAAAGATCAGTTTCCTGTGCTTTCTCCTATTAACCTGGTGAACTTGGGCATCCTGAGGCAATGTAGCAACTGCCTCATGTACACTGACAACCCTCTCCTTTTACCTCCTAACACTCAGACTTGCAAGAGATGCACTTATATATCCAAACTGGAAGACATGCACTCTCCAGCCAAGACCAGAATAGCTGGTCAAGAGGAGAAGGTCAAGACTTGCACCACACCACATGGAAGACATAGCCCTCCAGAACACACACCAGCACTGCCTTCACATAAAAAAAAAAAAACAAACAGCAGAGACCTCCAAGGAAGAAACGCACTCCACCACAACACAACACTAATCACGAGACACATAACTCTCTTAAAAAGTGTCCCACTCAACCAAAGCCCTTAAAGCAAAACAGCATGCCCAACACACTAGTCATAGGTGACTCAATAGTGAGGTACACTGATGTCCCACTCACTACGTTGAATAAGGAGAAAGTAACAGTCAGCTGCCGGTCAGGCACCAGGATCCGCCACATAATGCATGCACTTGGGTCCCTCAACAACAAGTACAAGTATGACTCTGTCATTGTACAAGTGGGTGTGAATGACCTAAGATGTACCTCACTGGACTACATGAAAAGAAACAGAGGAGCTCTCAGAATATGTAGCCAGGCAGGTATGACTCTAGCCCTGAGCAGCATCCTACCATCACTCAGAATATCACAGTACAAGCAGAAAATGACTGATTCCAACAATTGGCTAAGTTTCTGGTGTCATTCTAAGGGGATCCAGTACCTGTCTGCCTGGGACAACATGACTGACCGACCTTGACGCTTTGCCAGAGATGGCCTGCATTTGTCACCCCTGGGCTTCCAGATACTGGCCAAGGCTCTTGCCACCCCTATAGTGCCTTTTTAGGCAGTGTTCCAAAGACCAAATTACCACCATAACAGCTACAAAAAAATGCAATCTCAGGGTCATGCTGCTCAATGCTAGAAGTCTATATCTCAAAATGCACTCGCTCAAAGCACTCCATAAAATGGAGAACATAGACATTTGTGCCGTGACAGAGACCTGGTTCAAGGCAGCAGAAAGCACCACTGCACTACCAGGCTATAACTCATTCCACAACTTTCAGCCCCAGAACTTGGACTGAAGCTCCAAAGGCAGCAGTGTTTTCATATTCATAAAGGATGAGCACACCTCCAGACTGGTAGCCCAACAAAACGCATCTGAGATACTTCAGATGCAGCTAACATTGGGTAAGATAGCGATTCAGGTCATAGCTTGCTATACGTCCCCAACCATGTCCCAAGACTCACACTTCACGTTCCTAAGCACCCTGGAGAATGTTAGGGTCCAACCTAACACTCTCATGCTGGGCGACTTCAAACACCCAAACTGAGAAAACTACTCATGTACCAATACACTTGCTCAACGTTTCCTGGAATTCATTAATTCCAATGCCCTAGACCAGCTCATTCTTCAACCACTAGAGGGAGCAACATCCTTGACCTGGTCATTACTAACATGGGTGATCATTGCTCTACACCAACAGTCAACTCCTCCCCGGTTAGATCTGACCACAAAGTAATCACCTTGGAAATCCACAACTACCCCCCCGCCGCAAAGGTAACCACCATGAAAAACTTTTCCAACGCTAACTTTGGGCTCCTAAAAACAGAGATGGCTAACTTCACGGCACCCACGTAAATGGAGATCAGTTGCATAACCACTGAATCATACAACAATGCACTGTATGAACACATACACAAATGCATGGATCTCACCATACCTAGTCAAACCAAGACGCTCTCCTCCAAAAAAAGGAAGTCAATCTGGTGGTCCCCTGCCATAAACAAACTCTACAACAGGAGGAGGAAACTGATGTGGAATAAGGTGAAATCCCAAGACTGGAAAAACTTCCTTATCAGCCTCAACAGAAAGTCAAGATCCTTCATCAAATTCTCTAAAGCTATCTATGAAAGCAGATAGTAAAGACAACAACTAGGCCTTCTATAGTTTGTAAAGAATCTCCATGGCTATACCCAGATTTGCTCTGAGCTACTGCACAATGGTACCTCCTATATTGAGCGAACAGATATTGCCAATATACTGGCCGACAGATTCAGTGCAACTTTACTCCCCCCCCCCCCAAGGGACCAGTCACAATACTGGTAGATTACCAGGCACCCAGTATTACTGCTGCACAGGTTAAAACAGCACTGTCCAAGGCCAATAATATAGCTTCTATGGGACCTGACAATATCGCTGGCTGTGTTCTACATGAACTACAGAGTGAACTCGCACCTCACCTGTGTGTCTTGTTCAATCTCAGCCTCACCTCAGGCTTTGTCCCTACCGAATGGCGGACTGCTACAGTTATCCCTCTCCACAAAGGAGGAGTAACTATAGACCCTGGGAACTATCGAACCGTTAGCCTGACGAGTCTGATATGCAAAGCTATAGAAGGCATCATCATGGACCTAACAAACCAGGATATAGGGAATCTCCAAACTCTGGATCCGACACAGTTTGGTTTTGTGAAGGGTAGATCATGCCTGCTCACCTTGGTCAACTTTTCTGAGTCAGCCACCAGAGCTGTGGGTGAAGGAAAGGTGGTTCATACAGCCTACCTTGATCTGGCCAAGGCCTTTGATACCATTCCCCACTCAGAAATTATAGAAAAACTCACTAAGCTAGGCACCAACCCCTATATCACTCATTTGGTTGCAAACTGTCTCACAGGTAGAACCCACAGTGTGAAAGTAGCTGACTACAAGTTAGACTGCTGACCAGTCATAAGTGGAGTCCCACCGGGTTCAGTCTTGGGTCCTCTTCTGTTTGGTATTTACTTCTCTGAAGTCCAAGCCAACATGAGGGGACTCTGGCTGACAAAGATCACAGACAATTGCAAGTTGGGAGCTATTATTAACTCCCCAAGGGATGTTGACATCCTACAGAAAGGCCTCATTGAGACCAACGACTGGTGTCAGAACTATGGCCTTAAGCTCAATGCCAAAAATGTGTCATCATCCCCTTAGGGAAAAACCCAGTTCCTATATGAACTACCACATTGATGGTAGTCCACTGAACACAGAAGGTGTTATAAGAGATCTGAGAACACAAGTTGACAGCAACCTCTGTTTTGACCACCACATTGCCACTGTTGTCAGAAAGTCCTTCTATGTGGCACATCTCATTACTAAGGGTTTTGCTTCCAGGAAGAAAGAGGTCACTGTCTCCCTCTACTCTTCCCTCATTAGGGCAATCATTGAGTACAATGCCCCATTTGGTATGTACCTCACTAAATACCTGCAACAACTGGAGAGGCCATAAAAGTACCTCACAAAGTGGATCCCAGGCCTTAAACATTTGTCCTATATGGACGAACTAAGAAACTCCAACTATTCTCTGTCTCATATCCCCTACTTAGAGGCGATCTCTGCTTGACTTACAAAGCCATGTCTGACCCAGCTCTGTTAGAAATGCTACATCTAAAGAAATCCCAATCCTTATGCACCACATGCTCCAGAGAACTCAACATCATTACCACTATAAACAGAATGTGCTGGAGGGACAGGTTCATAACCCAGAGACTGGCCATGCTATGGAATAGACTTCCCATACATGTCAAGCAGAGCATCTCACTGGCCCTCTTCAAGAGAAATCTTGACGAGTGGATGGGAAATAGAAAATTCACCCCAGGGATCACTCCAGTGGCTTTACTCGACAGAGGCATTGGGAACCAAGGTCGGGTGGCACGATACCAGGGTAATCCTGTGGGCTAGGCTTGTAAAGGCTCCATGGCCATTAGCCTAGTACACACCTATGAACAGGAATATAAATGATGTACAACAGATTGAAGGAAAAGTCTAAAGAAAGTAATTTAGACAGAAGGGGTCCTTAATGAACAAGCCGGATACGTACTTTCTCTGGGGAAAGAGAGGAAAGTGACTTCCATTGTCAATGCTACATATGCTTGTACTACTGCAGACAGCTGCAGAAGCAAGTGGCTCCAAGGCTCCCCATTTCCACTACAAAAAGATATAAAACCCATCTGTTGAGTTGATTTTGATAATGGTATGGAGATTCGAACAGTAGAAAGTTTCCATACTGTGAGAGTGATCCATAAACAAAAAGTGCAAGGATACTTCCAAAACCTATGAAATGCAGTAGGGTAACTTAATCCACAACCACAACAGCAATAATGGAGTCTTGTACTTTTTGTGGAGCAAGAGTCGGATTCCCAGTAACCATTATCAATAAAAGAAAAAATGTCTTCTCATAAATGTAGAGACAATGCCCTAAGACTGCAAACTTTAAAAAAAAAGTATTCAGAAATTCTAGGAATGGATTCCTGCCAATTTGTCTAACGATGAATCAATATTGTTCCTAACAGTGTACATGAGTTTAAAAGAAAATGTTATAATGCTTACAGGTTTTAAAGGTAGACAACCCACCTCCATAGGTATCACAAGGGATAAGAAACTAAGAGTAATGCTACTCAACGCCAGAAGTCTAAACCTCAAGATGCACGCACTCAAAACTCTCCTTAGCATGGAGAACATCGATATCTGTGCAGTAACAGAAACCTGGTTCAAGGCTCCTGAGAGCACCCCAGCACTACCAGGTTATACCTCATACCATGCTTTTCGGCCCCAAAACTTGGACCAAACCACAAAAGGAGGGGGAGTATAAATATTCGTCAAAGATACCCACACCTCCAGGATGGTGGCACAGCATGAAGCATCAGAGACTATCCATGTGCAACTAACAGTGGGTAAAACTGCCTTCCAGTTTATAGCCTGCTACAGACCACCCTACCAAACCCAGGAACCCACCTCGGCTTTCCTGAGAACACTGGAAAATATGAAGGTCTCTCCAAACACCATTATATTGGGCAACTTCAACTACCCAAACATAGACTGGGAGCATTACTCTAGCTCCAGCACCTTAGCCCAAAGGTTCCTAGAATTTATAAACTCAAATGCTATGGAACAACTTGTTACCACTCCCACAAGAGGGGAAAACATACTGGACCTGATCATCACCAACATGGGGACTCTATGCTCCAGACCAGAAGTGTATCCCTCACTGGTAAGATCAGACCATAAACTAATCTCACTGGATATTCACACCCTGACCCCACCCCCTGCCCAGAAAACCACAGTGAAAAACTTCTCTAAAGCAAATTTCACACTCCTCAAAACTGAGGTGGAATCCTTCAAAGCCCCCGGGCCTGTGGAAAATACGGCCCAGACTGCAGAATCCTTTATAAACGCATTCTATGAACACCTTCAGGAATGCATGGATCATACAATCCCAAATAAAACCAAGACCCAGTCCTCCAAAGGCAGATGTCCTGTCTGGTGGACCCCAGCCATAAACAAACTATACAATAGAAGGAAGAAGCTACTACATGATACAGCAAAATCCCAAAAAGGGAAGGCATCTCTGATCAGTATTAGCAAAAAACTACGGGCACTCATAAAATTGTCTAAGGCCAGCTTCGAGAGAAAAATTGCACAGGACACTAAGGATAATCACAAGGCTTTCTTTAGTTATGTTAGGAACCTGGGTGGGAATTCCCAGATATGTTCAGAATTAGTCCGAAATGACAAAAAATACACTGATCCCACAGACATTGCCAACATCCTAACTGACAGGTTCAGAGCAAACTTCTCCCCCCATCCCCACCAAAAGGGCAAATATCTATCCCAGCAGAGTGCTGCCCCCCTGACATCTCAGATGCTCAGGTAAGAGCCGCCCTCTCCAAAGCAAAAAACACAGCATCAATGGGACCAGACAGTGTCCCGGGCTGCATCCTACATGAACTCCAAAAAGAGCTAAACCCAAACATAAAACTACTGTTCAATCTTAGCCTTACTACAGGATATGTACCCAAAGAGTGGCGTACAGCAACAGTGGTCCCTCTCCACAAAGGTGGTGCCTCATCGGATCCTGGAAACTATCGCCCCATAAGCCTGACTAGCTTGGTCTGCAAAGCTATGAAAAGGATCATCATAGACCTCATAAATAAAGATATTGGGGATCTACAGACACTGGATCCTACCCAGTTCGGCTTTGTTAAGGGCAGATCCTGCCTCTTAAACCTGGTCAATTTCTTTGAAACAGTCACCAAGGGCATTGACGAGGGGAAGGTGGTCCACACAGCCTACCTGGACCTCGCAAAAGCCTTCGATACAATACCCCACTCGGGCATTATAGATAAGCTCACCAGCTTAAATATAAACCCCTATGTCACTAGATGGGTTGCAAACTGGCTCAAGGACAGAACCCACATGGTTAGAATTGCTGGAGCCATGTCAGACTCCAAACCAGTTACAAGTGGCGTCCCACAAGGCTCAGTCCTGGGACCTCTCTTGTTCAGTATATATTTCTCGGAGGTACAGGCCAACACGGAAGGACTGTGGCTGACTAAGTTCGCAGATGACTGCAAACTGGGTGCCATAACTGACTCTCTAGCAGACAAAAGCATCCTCCAAAAGGGCCTCATAGAAACAGACAACTGGTGCCAGAGCCATGGCCTCAAGCTATACGCCAAAAAGTGTATAGTCATCCCCTTTGGCAAAAACAAAGTGCCCACAAATTACCACATAGGTGGTAATCCATCAAGTACAGAAGAAGTAATTAGGGACCTGGGGACCCAAGTTGATAGCAATCTCTCATTTAACAACCATGTGGCCAAAGTGGTTAGAAAAACATTTTATATGGCCCACCTAATCATGAAGGGATTCACATCTAGATCAGGGGAGGTCATCGTGCCTCTTTACTCATCCCTCATCAGGCCCATAATTGAGTACAATGCCCCTTTTGGGATGTACCTTACCAGACACCTGCAGCAACTGGAAAGACCCCAAAAGTACCTCACCAAGAGGATCAAAGGGCTCAAACAGATGCCATATGCTGCCCGGTTAAAGAAACTCCAGCTCTACTCAGTGGCATACCGCCTGCTCAGAGGCGATCTGTGCCTGACGTATAAAGCCATGTCCAACCCAGAATTAATGGACATGCTGCACCTAAGAAAATCCAAATCCCATCGAGCTACACGCTCAAGAGACTTGAACCTCAGCAGTGAAATAAATAGGACATGCTGGAGGGACAGATTCATAACACAGAGGCTCCCTTCACTCTGGAATAAAATCCCAGTCCAGGTTAGGCAGAGTCCCTCATTGACTCTCTTCAAGAGGAATCTTGATGAGTGAATGGGAGATCGTAGGTTTACCCCGGGTATCACTTCTGTGTCACTGTTAGACAAAGGCACAGTATACTAACCTCGAAAAAGGGCATAGCAAATCTAAAATGGGTGGCAAAACCCAAACACACTCTGGCTAGGCTTATAAATGCCCTAGGGCAGATAGCCTAGTATGAACCTATGAGCAAAGGACAGTATGTGTAAGAGAATTTCTCATAGGGGACCCTAACAATGGTGGAATATGTTTCACAAATGGAGATCTAGGAATCATGTATCTAAGATGTAAGTATTTTCAAAAAGAAGAATAAGATAGGTTCCGGCTTTGCTTAAGATTATTAAAACTGGCAAAAACCCTTTGTTCCTTCAAGTTATATAGATGCAGTAGCATAGCTAGGACTGGGCAAAAGGGGCAACTGCCCCAGGTATAAAGTGACGTGTGCATGATTGGCTAATCCAGATCACTCTTTAATGTATAATGGCTGTTAAAAGCTAGCATTTTATTTACTGTCGAACCTTAGCACTGTAGCACTCCTTGTGTGGTCTAAACTGTAGCAACAGTGCACAAATTAAGAATAAGAGCCTATAAAATATGCCCACCTTGGGAAAGAGTAATGATTTAAAGAAAACAAATGAGATAAAAGGAAGGCCCAAGCATATGTGCCCTTATAGGTTCATAGGTAGGTAACTAGGCTATCGGCCCTGGGGCCTATACAAGCCCAGCCAAAAAGGTATCCTGGCTTTTGCCACCCAAGAAAATTATTTTCTGTGCCACTGTCGAGCTGAGCCACAGAGGTGATCCCAGGGTGAATTTCCTATTTCCCATCCAGTCATCAAGATTTTTCTTGAAGAGTGCTAATGAGGAGCTTTGTTTGATATAGATAGGTAGTTTATTCCAGAGTATGGGAAGTCTGTGCGACAGGAATCTATCCCTCCGGCATGTTTTGTTTAATGTGGTGACAGGGTTTAGGTCCCTAGAGCGTGTAGCTCAGAGAGATTGGGATTTCTTTAAGTGGAGCATGTCCAACAGCTCTGGGTTTGACATAGCTTTGTATGTTAGGCAGAGATCCCCTCTGAGTAGGCAATATGTGACGGAGTAAAGCTGGAGTTTTTTGAGATGGTCTGCATAGGGCATCTGTTTGAGGCTGGTAATCTTCTTTGTGAGGTATTTCTGCAGCCTTTCCAGTTGTTGTAGATGCCTTGTGAGGTACATACCAAAAGGGGCATTGTACTCTATAATGGGTCTAATGAGTGATGAGTATAGAGGAACAATGACCTCTTTTTTTCTGGATGAGAAACCTTTTGTGATGGTGTGTGCCACGTAGAAGGATTTCCTGACTACTGTGGCGGTGTGATTATCAAAGGAGAGACTACTGTCCACCTGTGTCCAAAGGTCTCATCACACTTTCAGTGTTAAGTATACTACTGCCTATGTTGTAGTTCATGGGTACAGAGTTTTTACCAAAGGGGATGACAATGCACTTTTTGGCATTGAGCTTGAGGCCATGGCTTTGACACCAGGCATCTGTCTCAGTGAGGCCCTTTTGTAGGATGTCCACATCATTAGAAGTTTCAATTATGGCTCCTCGTTTGCAGTCATCTGCGGACTTCATTAGCCAAAGACCACCACACAAGGAAAGAAACCAGTGATTACCTTTATATTTTGTTAAAATCAGGTATTCTGAGACTTGAATAGCAAACAGAAGCAATTCTAACTGCTTTAACTACCCCGTTCCTTTTCTCGCCCCAGATTAAGTTATCTAAGAGTATATTATTCTTTTCAGTCAAGGGTAGTTATAGAGTTTAGGTATATGGTAAAATAAAATAAATGAGGATCTATAACATTTTTACAGCATCAAATTACCCCCATCAAGGAGAGATGAGACTTCTTCCAGATATGGGGCCTTAAAAAAACTTTGTCCCAGATATTCCTCAAGTTAATCTTATATTTCTTCTCTATTTCTTCCTCCTCCAATATTATTACAGTAGCTTGCACATAGCACTGGATTACAGTTTTTCCTCTAGTCCATAGAGTAATTTGATCACCAGATGTCTTTTGAATTTTATATATTCCCTATAGACTCCCTTCCCAACTTAAATACATTTTGTTTTACTTTCTCCATCATTCTATTTAACCATAGGCCTCTTGCTATATAAATTTATTTAGACTCCCAGCTGCCCAAACCAAAGCAGTCTCACTAATATCTAAAATAACGTGTTATAACTTAATGGACAAACAAATTTATTACTAAGAAGCCAACAGTTCAGAGCGATTGATTATTTTTACTTGCACATACCTGGAATTTGGCTCTTCTAGCTCCATTCACCTTTCACTACTCTCGGGGAAACTCCGCTTACCTACTTTATCCCATTCCCACCCACCCCAGTCTCCTGACATTTATACCTAACTAGCCACTCCCCTATGCCTCTGTCGCAAACCAACCTCATTTCTATACAGCCACTCCTCTTCTCACTCTCTTCAATCAACATCATCACCTCTACCATCACTCTACATCATGTCACTCACACAATACCCAAATTGCAATATCTCATCATGCTAATACCCCCTACCTAATCCTCCCACTCTAACCACAACCTACATAAAGGATAGCCACACCTAAATCTCTACTCACGCCTGTAAAGGTACCTACTAAAACTTCACAACAATGCAGCAACACTTTGAGCAAAATGTTTCCCCTAACCTTTACATTAATAAGCCTCCCCATCACCTCACACTTAACCTTCTACCACTGCACTATCAAGTCAAAATTTCAGACTAAATCACTTACGTGCCCTACCCATTCACAAGATAAACCAGCCTCCTCAGTAATATCACCTTCTGTCTACATCTCAAATCTTGACCTTGCCACATTCAAACAAACCCCACACCAACTAAATAACCATATTTCCTCAAAATATAACACATCTATAATCAAATGCCTAAAAACTATAATCCAAATAGCATCCCAAATCATACTTAGGGGAGATGTGCACCCAAATTCTGGCCCTACAAACAATAACAACCCCCCCAACCCCTACCAGACAAACAACATTCAAACCTCTCACCACCACACAAGGAAAGAAACCAGTGATTACCTTTATATTTTATTAAAATTATA
Source organism: Protopterus annectens (assembly GCF_019279795.1). NCBI lineage: Eukaryota > Metazoa > Chordata > Ceratodontiformes > Protopteridae > Protopterus > Protopterus annectens. The sequence goes on along the minus strand of NC_056739.1, from coordinate 1,536,632,861 downwards.
GTCCAGTCCAGTAGTAGATCCACAATGTAGTCCCACAAAACAGGTAAAATAAGCACACACTGGATCCAATAAAATCTGGTTAGCAGCAGATACAAAGCATAAAATGCAGACTCCTCTAGTGCCTCGGCTCTTCAGCCTTTACAGAGTATATCCTTACTTCACATATTCTGTCTTTAAATAGCATAATTAAAATTAACCAATCATAGACTTACATTAATTAAAGAAAACATTTCCAATGGCATTCTTGATTCATTCCATACAGAATTAAAGTGTTAACCTTCAGAATTAAAGTAGATTCTAACTTCCAAAGTTGTGTTTTAATATCAGCATCATACATTTGTTGTACTTGCCCCAAAATTGCAGCTTGTAAACCTTGTATATTTCCACTGTGACATTCTTTAAAATGTGATGCAACAGGACTTTCTTCTTTGCCCTTCTTAACATCCCTAACATGTTTCTTCAACCTTTGTTTGAAACTTCTTTTACTTTCCCCCATGTATACCTTACCACAGGGATATTTCAAACCATAAACTATTCCAGTGCTGTCACGGGAAAATCTCCCTTTGCATGTAAAATACTTTTCATTAATTTTATCAAAACTTTGTACTACATACTGGCAACAACAAATAACATTCAAACCTCCCCCAGGAAATCAACAGATACCTGTGTACTACTAAAGCAAAAGATAAAGCGTGGGACTTGTGGCATCAAAATTAAATTCAAACTAATAGTCAGGCATACCCGGAACTAAGGAGCAAAGCCAAAAAAACAAACAGAATTAAATTCAATCTAATAGTCAGGCATACCCAGAACTAAGGAACAAAGTCAAAAAAACAAACAAAATAAAATTCAAACTAATAGTCAGGCATACCCGGAACTAAGGAACAAAGTCAAAAAAACAAACAAAATTAAATTCAATCTAATAGTCAGGCATACCCGGAACTAAGGAGCAAAGCCAAAAAAACAAACAAAATTAAATTCAATCTAATAGTCAGGCATACCCGGAACTAAGGAACAAAGTCAAAAAAACAAACAAAATAAAATTCAAACTAATAGTCAGGCATACCCAGAACTAAGGAGCAAAGCCAAAAAAACAAACAAAATAAAATTCAAACTAATAGTCAGGCATACCCGGAACTAAGGAGCAAAGCCAAAAAAACAAACAAAATAAAATTCAAACTATTAGTCAGGCATACCCGGAACTAAGGAGCAAAGCCAAAAAACCAAACAGAATTAAATTCAAACTAATAGTCAGGCATACCCGGAACTAAGGAGCAAAGCCAAAAAAAAAAAACAAATGAGGACAGACCAAAAGAACCACTATATTGGCATTCAAACCAAATGCAAAAATAACCCACAAAAATTCTGGGCTGCCAATAATAAAATCCTACATCTAGAAAAGACCAGTACTCCACCCCCAAACATTGAAACCACCACCAATAATATTGCCACCCAGTGCAACGAACACTTCACCAAATCCATCCTAGCTATCACCAATAGTAATTCTCCCAACTCATATCCAAAACTATCTTCCGTACCAGCAGACCAAAACCTCTTCTCCTTACAGCCTGTCCCAACTAGCACAATATATAAACACCTAAATAGGCTTAAACCCACAACCCTGGCCACTGACAAATTACCTGAGAATATCTTAAGATCGCCATTTCTTACCCACTCTACATGCTCATTAACCGCTCTTTGGAAAATTTTGTATGTTATACCACTCTACAAAGGCGGTAACTCTGTGGAACTGTCTAATTACCGTCCAATTGGCATTCTATTCCCCTTATCTAAAATCCTCAAAAATGTATACATTAACAAATAATGCACAATCTCCTCACTAATAAATTGTTAATCAACACCCAGCACGGATTCTGTCCCAATCACAGTACTACCGCAGCCCTTATTAGCTTTACAACACAGTAAACCAACATCAAAACAATGGTAACCTAGTATCCACTGTATTCCTAGATCTTCCCAAGGCATTTCAAACTCCTTTCTGCTCTGTCCAGTCTTAATCTCAGCCACTCCACACTAGCATGGTTTCAAGACTATCTAATCAACTGCCAACAAGCAGTAAAATGTCAAAACTCCTTATCTCCCCTCCTGTCACCCTAGGTGTCCCTCTAAGGATCCATTCTTGGACCTCTTCTTTTCAACATATTCAACAACCAACTCCACAAAGCTACCCAGCATGCTACTCTAGTCCAGTACACTGATGACTCTACTCTAATCTCCTCCACCCCATCACTCACTCAAATCCAGGAATTGACACAAGAGTCCTGTACCGCTGTTAAAACCTAGTTAGCCAACTCTCAACTAATACATAACCCCAATGAAACACAGCTAATGATATTCTATCCCAGTTGAGCCTTAGACCCCACATCACAATTCACAATATTCTCAGCCAATAACACCCCAATCACACCCGTACAACACACCAAACTTTTGGGGTTATAGATCACATAAAATTTGATATGCACATTGCACAGACAATAAAGAAAGTCCATAAAAATCTTGGAACCCTATATAGATGCAAAAGTTCCCTCACCAATGACAGTAAAGCCATCATCACAAGAACCCGTTAATTATCCACACTCCTCTACGTCTCCCCCATACTAATCAACCTAAACAAAGTAGACTTTAAAAACTAAACACCTGCTACAATAAAATAGCTAGGTTTGCTACTGACTCACCCTTCAGGACACATTAAAGCATACCAATCAAGCAATTATCCTGGCTAGAATTACCCAACCTGCTCACATATAACCAGCTTACAATAGCCCACCAGTTTCTATATTATCCCAATAGAGTTCCTGCTCTTCAAGGTCTACATAATATCTACTCTAACAAACGCCTATTAAGATTCACCAATAAAGCACTAGGTGACATAGGCAAAAGCAACAATAGCTCTGGGGACTCCTTGTTTTCCATTTCTGTTGCAAAAGCATTGAATACCATCCCCATAGATATTAGGACCACTGAAAACAAAAATAATTTCAAAAAACTCCTCCGGTCCCATTTATATAGTTCTTGGTTATGTAATTGTTCTGACCCTGGGTAGCTTCATTTAATTAGATCATATCATACCATAACCTTCTCTGAAAGCTTGCAACAACTCCTTTCTATAATCTTAATAAATGTGTTAGTGTACTAACCACTGATGAATGTAACCAAATGATTGAACAAAATGTCCGTTCAACTGTATTGTTTATTGTAACACATTGTGGTCCTAATAGTATATTTACTTTTTGCTCCTTCCTTGGCCTTGAAACTGTACCTTATTAACGTTTGTACTGTACTTTATTAGCATGTGTATAGTATTTACTCTATTTGCTGTACTAATCTTTGTAGAGCTTTTCTCCCCGGGCCTCCACTGAAAATGGGATCCATGCCCAGTTGGACTTTCCCTGTAAACAAATGTAAAATAAATAAATAAAATTTCTTGTGTGTCCCAATGAAGGAATTTCCCCAGGTATTTCAGAGATGCTTTTGCCCAACAAAAAGGAAATGCAACATTCATATAACTTAATGTCCTCGTATAACTTAATGTCCTCACTGGAAATAGGTCCATTTTCAAAAGATTGAGCTAAAGCTCAGAAGTCAAATCAAAATCTTTTAATAGTTCCCTAATGAGGGGCAAGTCATGACAGGGGTTTTCAGTAAGGATAACACAATCATCAGCAAATAGGAGAATTCTGGTCTGCAAACTGAAAGTGGAACAGGCTAAGAAATGAGGGGATCCTCTAACCAATCCATTTAAAGGCTCTATAGCAAGAAGACAAGGCCCTGGGGATAGGGAACATCCTTGCTGGGTCACCCGTTTCAAAGAGAAAAGAGAGGACAATATCCCATTAATAAGAAAAGAGGCTTGTGAGAAGTGGTACAGTACTTGCACCTCCAGAATGAAGACATTAGGAAAGGCCATGTGTGTCATCAATGCCCATAAGTATGTCCACTGAAGAGAATCAAAGGTCTTCTCAGAGTCAGCAAACAAGACCATAGCTGGCTCCGGCATAGACCCTAGCTGGCTCCGGCATACTGCTAATGCCTTGCACATATAATACAACAAGGGTCCAACATGATATGCACTACAACTACACTTCACAAATAAGCATCTATATCTGAAATTAGGGAAAGAATAATGGATCTGAGCCACTGAGCAAGAATTTTAGCATACAGTTTAATGTCTACATTCAGGGGAGAGATAGGCCTGTAGATGGCTATTAAAGTTGGATTTTCACATAGTTTGGGTAAAACTACTGTAGCAGAAAGTGTAGATGAGTGGTTAACTGACAACGAAAATTGAAAGGATTGGAATACCTTCATCAGGCTTGATAGAATCGTATTAAGGGCCATATAAAGCTCTTCATTAAGCCCATCAAGGCCTGGGGCTCTATCATTTTTTTAGGGACAAGATGGCTCCTGAACGTCTTGTAATGAAACTGGAAGTGCTAACTTAGTCATTTTGGTTTCTATTCCACTGTAACAAATGAGCCAAGAAGTATTTTTCACCCCATAATACCAATATTATGTGGGTGGTTTCGTAATAAGAAAAACTTCCTAAATATTTTATTAAACACACTCTCGCATAATTCTACTCTTATGTCTTGCTGACATCACCGGAGGGATAAGTTGGGGTGTATGAACAGACTTTAATGGATTTCACCCTCTACATTTACTGTGGTCAAAGTCTGCAATTGTCCCACAAGGCTACCCCTACACTGATATCATCAAGGATAAATTTCAATAAATGTTTTGGTGAAAACTTGTAGGAAAAAGTAGTATTTTACAGAGGCTTTCGCTTCAAAGTTCACATCATGGAAGAGGCATGACTGGGAGGAAGGTGCAGCAATGTATTGGAGGCACCACATGTCAAGGTGCATGAAGTAAGTAAAAAGTGAGACAGAACATTTTAAAAATGAACTGGCGGCCTCAAAGTCCAAAGTTGTAGTAAGAAATGTACCATTTTGTGTTAAAAAAGTGGCAAGTAATATATGAACCCATTTTACATGCGTGTAGGAGTCACGCTGTTATGTTCTGTGCTACTAATATTGAAGAGAATTCTAGTAGTGGAAAAGTGAAACTGAAATGAATGCTACAAATTAAGTTATTACTACAGAGAGAGACAGAACTACAATTGAGTAACTGGGTCAACATTGTTACTGTGTTACAATCAGGTTGTTGAAGTATACTGCAGTGTCATTGTGTTACAGCCAGGTTAGTGAAGAATAGTGCACTGTCATTGTGTTACTGCCAGGTTAGTGAAGTGTACTGCACCACCCTTTTTGAAGTAAGGGAGGCTCTGAAGCATGATTATACCTGTCAAAGGTCCCCTAGTATGTAAGCATATGATTCATAATAACCATCAAGTAAATGTAAAATGCATATGGTAATAGAAAAAAGTATCCCTTACAAATGTAGAAATTAAAATGATTCCAGAAAAACGTATTACATCCTGTGGTTATAACTTTTGAATTGACTCGATGTGATATGAGGAAAATATTTTTCCTATTTGAAATTGCTATAGAAAATGCAGGAGAGGAAGATTCTACTGGCCTAGTGTGCCTGGTTGATAAACTTGATAAAAAAGAGGTAAAGCAATAACTCAATATAAGAGTGGGGAGCAGGAGAAAGACAGGGAAACTCACATAGAAGGTCGAGAATAAAAACCAAGAGAAGCCAGTTGGTATAAAAGCAACAAAAGCAGATGCAATTTTGTTGTAGTTAGGCAGTAAAAAAATATCCTGTTTGCTTAACGTATTCCAGTAAGGCAGTAACAGAAACTCCAGACTGTAAAAAAAAAATCAGTACGGTAGCTGAAGGCAAACTGAATCCTGACGCAGGAAACAGTACAAGAAATAAGTCTACAAAGAGAGTTATAGGAAGTGTTATCACTAAACTGAAGACAAAAATAAGCAGTAAGGCACCTAAGTGAGAATACTCGGCGGAACAAAATGAGTACAAGTGAGCCAAGCAGGTGAATGGTTCTGCTCATGTCAAACAGAAACCACAAGTAAAGGCACACAAAGCTACAGATATCTGTAAGTAATGGAAGGAGTAAAACTTCTGTTCTAAGATACCCTTTGTAGATGATGGGCAGCAAGGAGAATGAAAAGAAAATGAAACGGTACTGTTCGCTCATGGTGACAAAAATGGAGAACAATCAAAAAGAAAACAAAGCACTCTAGAGGTGTAAACTTATAGTACAGACAGTAAAATAGGAGGGAATTTTTATACAGAACTACCATTTGCAAGGGAATTATAATAGAAACAATCAATGCATTTGGGGAGGAAGCTACTGCTTCCACACCTCAGACTAAAGAAGAAAGTAAGGCTGGGTTAGTGGACGTAAATGTAAGTCACAAACACATTTAATCTAGTGGGAGGATGATACCTTGAGCAGGTCAACAGAGAGGACATAACTGATGCTGTAGGGTAGGATTGTGAACAAGATGCTCCCATCACCTATTATTTATTTTTAACTAAAATATGTCCTCTTGTATACATTAAATAAAGGAAAGGAAGAAATTATGGAATGTCAAAAATGTTATAGGACACTATTAATAAAGCTGGGCTGTAGCCACATGTCAGGAGGCTACCTGAAGATGGACATGACTAAGACAAGAACACTAATCGGATTTTACTGGACAGGCATAATGTAAGATATAGAAAATGTCTGTGCTTCTTGTATTGTGCCTAAACCTAGATGTAAGAGTCCACTGATCCCTGTGACTATCACAGAAGTACTATATGCTCCTTTACTACAGGCATTACTATGGGCACAATCAGATTTGAACTTTATGCTATGGACAATGTAGGGTCACTAGTGAAATCCAGCAATGGGTATCACTACATACAAGTAATAATAGATGTGCTACAAAACTTTTAAGAAGCAGTGCCATTACACATATATCTCTGTGGCTATTGTCAGAAAACTGGTAGTGTTATTCTCTAAAGTGGGGATCTGAAAACATTGCAAGCAGTGTACTGCAACAATTATGTCAGAACTTTAAAATCAAGCAAGTGAAGATGTCCATCTAAAAATCACTGAATGCAATATTATGGAAAGTTACAGGCACCAGTAGTTACTGTACTTATCTGTTGCTATAAGACAGATAGCACAAGTTTTAACTGGGTCTACACCCCTTTAAACTGTTGCATGGAAGACATTTGAGGGGACTGCTGGAAGATGCAAGGAAGCATGGGAAGAAGAGAAGGCACCATTTAAAATGTGACTGAACACTATCCCAGCTAGCTGGATTAAATCTAGTTATGTCTATAATAATGCCTACACTACAGGAGATCATGCAGATAACCCAGGAGATGCAGCAAAGACTTCATAATAAAAAAGTCTGGCTTAGAGAATTTAACTTACAAAATCAAATATTAGTTTCAGTGCCTTCCACAGGAAATAAATTTTAGGTTAAGTGTTAAGGGGCATTTCAGGTGAATGAAATAATAAAAGCAGTTCGCTACAAGGTTAAAAAAAACTAGGAAAGACAGAGCAAATTGATCACATTATTATATCAAAGCCATTTAAAGAATGGAGAATTCAGCAATGAAAATTAAAATTCATTCAGAGGGAAAAGACAATCTCTGCCTAAAGTAGAGCTCAAGGAATTCTTGTAAAAAGTAAAGAAGCAAGGAGTGACATCATTTCTATTAAGAAATAAAGGAGTGTTCTCAGAAATGCCTGTGAAAACTAAACTAATAAAACTTAACATCAAAATAGCACATGGAATGAAATTTGTATTCAGACATTACAGAGTACCAGTCACAAAAACAGTAAGAAAAAAAGTTCAAACTATGCTCAAGGTAGAGTCATAGATTAGTACTAAGCTAATTACTCTTCATGCCATTCATTGTCATTTTATGCCTAGCCAAGTATCCCATGCAAGAATCAAACCCTGCAACTTATGTTTGTAAGGCAACTACCTTAACCATTAGGCCAGCCTCTCAACTTACACAGTGATGGCCCACAAAGTGAATGGAGCGGCACAGGAGTGCTAGTTCCTAAACCTAATAAAAGCTTTAGTCTGTGATGTCTTTCGGAAACTGAACAACATTTAAAACCTGATAGCATTCCCATGCCCAGAACTGATGAGTTGATAGCTAATATAGGAAAGACTAGACACTTAAAACTTGACTTGAGGAAGGGATACTGGTAACTATTACTTATTTTCTCTGTCAAAGACAAAAAAATGCCTTAGCAACCCATGATGGTCTACTTCAGTATATAGTATTACTATGTGGCCTACATGGAACCCCAGCCATCTTTGAAAAGCTAATGTATACGTGATAATGTGAGGTATTGACAGCTATGCCAGAAAAAGTAAGGCAGTGAATGTATAACATATGCCAGCACAGCTAACTGGAGTTTGGTAAAGAGTTCTGGTCAGCAATCATGAAAATCCTTCAGCCTGGTCAAATCACTACCCCCTCCCCAAAGACTGACAACACCATAGATGACATACCCACACAGTTTAACAAGTTTTTCAACAATTCTATCCTCAAACAAACAAACACTAGCCACCCCCACTCCTCTCTTTCCAACACAAAATGACAATAACTTCTCCCTACAACCTAGTCCTACTGCCACCATACAAAAATACCTCAAAAAACTCAAATCAACAACCCTAGCTGCAGACAGCCTACTCGCAGACTATCTCAAAATTGCTGCAAAAGCCATTGCATACCCTGTACCCTGTCTCCATCTTATAAACCACTCCATGACTGAACAACAGGTCACAACTATTTGGAAAATAGCCAACATCATTCCATTACATAAAGGCAGCAGCTCTACAGAGATTTCCAACTACCATCCAATGGCTATCCTCTCTTCGCTATCAATAATTCTGGAAAAATGCATCCATACCCAATTCCTCCACTATCTCATCACTAACAATCTATTATCCAAAACTCATCCTGGAGTCTACCCACACCATAGTACAACCACTGCCCTTCTAAGCTTCACTAACTCTGTCAACCTTCTCAGAAATTAAAATAACCTGGTCTCATCTATCTTTCTGGACCTCTCAAAAGCATTTGACATGGTCTCGCACTCCAGACGGTTAAACACACTATCAGAATTTAAAACCAACCACTCCACGCTCACCTGGTTCCAGTGCTATCTCACTGGGTGGCAGCAAGCAGTCAAATGGGGTTAAGTTCATCTCCCCACTGCTGTCAGTCACCTTAGGGGTCCCACAAGGATCCATTCATGGCCCTCTTTTCTTCACATTATTCACCAATACTGCCACTAATGAAGCCATGTTAATACAATACACTGACTCTAGCTTAATTTGTGCAGCCCCAACACTCCACCACCTTCAAGAAATAATGCAGAAAGTCTTCTCTAAAGTAGAAACCTGGCTAACCAATGCCCAGTTAATGCTCAATTTAAACAAAACAAAACTCATCCTGTTTCATAGGTTCATAGGTAGGTACTAAGCTATTGGCCCTAGGGCCCATACAAGCCTAGCCAAAAAATGTACCCTGGCTTTCGCCACCCAAGAAAATTATTTTCCTGTGCCCCTGTCAAGCAGAGCCACAGAAGTGATCCCCGGGGTGAATTTCCCATTTCCCATCCAATCTTCAAGAGTTTTCTTGAAGAGTGCTAATGAGGAGCTCTGTTTGACATAGATAGGTAGTCTGTTCCACAGTATGGGAAGTCTCTGGGACAGGAATCTATCCCTCCAGCATGTTCTGTTTATTGTGGTGACAAGGTTTAGGTCCCTAGAGCATGTAGCTCAGAGGGATTGGGATTTCTTTAAGTGGAGCATGTCCAACAGCTCTGGGTTTGCCATAGCTTTGTATGTTAGGCAGAGATCGCCCCTGAGTAGGCGATATGCGATGGAGTAAAGATGTAGTTTTCTGATACGGTCTGCATAGGGCATCTGTTTGAGGCCAGTAATCCTATTTGTGAGGTACTTCTGTGGTATTTCCAGTTATTGTAGATGTCTTGTGAAGTACATACCAAAAGGGGTGTTGTACTCTATAATGGGTCTAATGAGTGATGAGTAGAGGGGAACAATGACCTCTTTTTTTCTGGATGAGAATCCTTTTGTGATGAGATGAGCCACGTAGAAGGATTTCCTGACCACTGTGGCGATGTGATTATCAAAGGAGAGACTACTGTCCACCTGTGTCCCAAGGTCTCTTATCACATTTTTGGCATTAAGTAGACTACCAGTTATGTGGTAGTTCATGGGTACAGAGTTTTTACCAAAGGGGATGACAATACACTTTTTGGCATTGAGCTTCAGGCCATGGCTTTGACACCAGGTATCTGTCTCAGTGAGGCCCTTTTGTAGTTTGTCCACATTGTTAGGAGTTTCGATTATGGCTCCTAGTTTGCAGTCATCTGCAAACTTTGTTAGCCAAAGACCTTCTGTGTTGGCCTGCACTTCAGATAAGTAGATACCAAACATGAGAGGACACAGGACTAAACCCTGTGGTACTCAACTTTTCGCTGGTCTGATGTCGGATTTGAAATCCGCTACTTTCACAGTGTGGGTTCTATCAGTGAGCCAGTTGGCAACCCATCTTGTGACATAAGGATTTATACCTAGTTTAGTAGGCTTATCTATAATTCCAGAGTGGGGGATGGTGTCAACAGCCTTGGCGAGATCTAGATAAGCTGTGTGAACCATTTTACCCTCATCTATGGCTTTGTTGACTGCTTCAAAGAAGTCAATCAGGTTTAGGAGACATGATCTGCATTTTACAAATCCAAACTGGGTAGGGTCCAGGGTTTGGAGATTACCAATGTCTTTGTTTATGAGTTTCATGAGAGAAGATCCACAGACCCCTCTTCACTATTCAGAATCACCTCAGCAAACAATACCATCATTACAACAGACTCCAACACCAAATTCGTGGGAGTAGTAATAGACCAAAACATGAACTTTGATCTCCACATAAATCAAAAAATTCCACAAAAAATGGGTAGCCTGTACAGGAACAAACTTTTCCACATAGACAAATCCAAAAATCTCCATTTCCAGAACCCACCTTCTCTCCACACTACTATATGTGTCTCCCATCCTTACTAACCTCAAGAAAACGTACATAAACAAACTAGATAGCTGCTATAATAAAATAGCAAAGTTCACTAAAGATGCCAGCTACAAATGCCATCACTGTCATGCTCTCAAAGAACTCTCATGGTTAGAATTCCCCAACCTACCAATTTTTAGCCATCTCTCCATGGCCCCCCAAATACTCAACCAACCTGAAAAATCACCCACTCTCAAAGGCCTACTAACTCACTATCCCAATAACCGGACCCTGCACTCCAGTAACAAAAACCTCATAAACATCACTAGAAGTAGCAATAATGCTGGTGACTCACTATACTCAAACAGTATCCCCAAAATCTGAAACTTCCTGCCCATTGATATTAGATTCACCGCCAGCACCACCAAGTTTAAGAAACTACTAAAAGATCACCTAGCATCTACCTGGCTCTGCTCATGTACTAACCCTGGAAAACATTTTCTCACTCAGATATACCCTCTAACTACATTTCTATCCTCACTATAACTCCTGTATCTTCCTCCTCCCATACCTATATCCTCTTGTCTGCCTTACTCAGATATAACCTCTAACTACACTTCTATCCACTCTATAACTCCTGTAACCTCCCTTCCCCCTTACCTATACCCCCTTGTCTTAATCACTCAGATATAAACTCTAACTACACTTCTATCCACTCTATAACACATGCAACCTCCTTCTCCCTTACCTATATCCCCTGGTCTCCCTCACTCATATATAACCTCTAACTACACTTCTATCCACTCTATAACTCCTGTAAACTCCTCCTCCCCTACCTATAGCCCCTTGTCCTCCTCACTCAGATATAACCTCTAACTACACTTCTATCCACTCTAACTCCTGTAACCTCCTCCCTTACCTGTATCCCCTTGTCTCTCACGCAGATATAACCTCTAACTACACTTCTATCCACTCTATAACTCCTGTAACCTCTTCCCTTACCTATACCTCCTTGTCTTCCTCACTCAGATATAACCTCTAACTACACTTCTATCCACACTATAACTTAACTTCCTCCTCCCTTATCTATATCCCCTTCCTCACTCAGATATAACCTCTAACTACACTTCTATCCACTCTATAACTCCTGTAACCTCCTCCTCCCTTACCTGTATCCCCTTGTCTTCCTCACTCAGATATAACCTCTAACTACACTGCTATCCACTCTATAACTCCTGTAGCAGCCTCCTCACTTATCTATATCCCCTTCCTCACTCAGATATAACCTCTAACTACACTTCTATCCACTCTATAACACATGTAACCTCCTTCTCCCTTACCTATATCCCCTGGTCTCCCTCACTCATATATAACCTCTAACTACACTTCTATCCACTCTATAACTCCTGTAAACTCCTCCTCCCCTACCTATAGCCGGTTGTCTTCCTCACTCAGATATAACCTCTAACTACACTTCTATCCACTCTAACTCCTGTAACCTCCTCCCTTACCTGTATCCCCTTGTCTCTCAGGCAGATATAACCTCTAACTACACTTCTATCCACTCTATAACTCCTGTAACCTCCTCTTCCCTTACCTATACCATCTTGTCTTCCTCGCAGTTGTAAACTGTATTCTGTCAGATGGCACACTAAATGTAATGCAGAGGCTTAAGGAAATCAAAGACATGCTGTACTGTATATGTACTTTATGTGTTAATCTCATCTCTCGTGTATATATTTTTGTTGATTTATCTCCAATGTATATAAATTGCTTTATTAATCTCTGCTAGACTGTAAGTAGATACAGTGAATATAAAAAGTGTACACAACCCTGTTAAAATGCCAGGTTTTTGTGATATAAAAAACTGAGACCACAATAAATCATATCAAACCTCTTCCCACCTTTAATGCAACATATAACCTGTACAATGCAACTGAAAAACAAATCTATTAGGGAAAAAATATAAAAGATGTACAATACGCTGGTTGCATAAGTGTGCACACCCTTAAACTAATACTTTGCTGTGTGCGTACACTCTTAAACAAATACTTTGTTGAAGCATCTTTGTATTTAATTACAGCATTCAGCCTTCTTAGGTACACACCTGCTATCAATTAAGGAGACTCTGATTAACCCCAAATAAAGTTCAGCTGTCCTAGTAGGATTTTCTTGACATTTACTCAGTTGCCTGCTACAGCAAAAGCCTTGGTTCGCAGAGATCTTACAAAGCATCAAAGGGCTCTCATTCTTGAAAGGTATCGGTCAAGAGAAGGGTACAAAAAATGTTCACTGAATTGAATATACCATGGAACACAGTGAAGACAGTCATCAAAAAATGGAGAAAATATAGGACAACAGCAACGTCCCTCCAAAATTGATGAAAAGGAAAAATGAAAACTGGTCAGGGAGGCTGCCAAGAGACCTACAGCAACACTGAAAGAGCTGCAGAAATTTCTGGCAAGTACTGGTTGTATACTACATGTGACAACAATCTCCCATATTCTCCATATGTCTGGACTATGGGGTAGGGTTGCAAAATGGAAGCCTTGTCTTACACAGAAAAATATCCAGGCCTGGCTAAAATTTGCAAAAAATACACCAAATCTCCCTAAAGCATGTGGGAAAATGTGTTATGGTCTGATGAAACCAAGGTTGACCTTTTTGGCTACAATTCCAAAAGGTACGTTTGGCGCAAAAACAACACTTTGCATCATCAAAAGAGCACCATCCTCACAGTGAAGCATGGTGGTGGCTGTATTATAATTTGGGGTTGCTTTTCTTCAGCTGGAACTGGGGCTTTAGTCAAGGTGGAGGAAATTATAAACAGTTCCAAATACCAGTCCCTTTTGGCTCAAAACCTTCAGGCATCTGCTAGAAAGATGAAGATGAAGATGAATTTTACCTTTCAGCATAACAATGACCCCAAACATGCATCCAAATCAACAAAAGAATGGCTTCACCAGAAGAAAATTAAAGTTTTGGAATGGCCCAGCCAGAGCCCAGACTTAAATCCAATAGAAAATCTGTGGGGTGACCTGAAGAGGGTTGTGCACAAGAGATGCCCTTGCAATCTGACATATTTGGAATGCTTTTGCAAGGAAGAGTGGGCAAATATTGCCAAGTCAAGATGTGTTATGCTGATAGACTCCTACTCAAGAAGACTGAATGCTGTAATTAAATCAAAAAGTGCTTCAACAAAGTATTAGTTTAAGGGTGTGCACACACAACAAAGTATTAGTTTAAGGGTATGTACACTTATGCAACCAGCGTATTGTACTTTTTTATTTTTTATATTTTTCCCCTAAAAGATTTGTTTGTTTTTCAATTGAATTGTACAGAGTATAGGTCAAATTAGAGTTGGGAAAAGTTTTGAAATGTTTATCGTGGTCTCATTTTTTTATGTCACAAAAAAGCCTGCCATTTTAACAGGGCTGTGTACACTTTTTATATCCACTGTACATATAAGCTGTATAGTAAACTTTTTCTTTCTTGCACTAGACATGTATTAATAAAAATATACTTTGCTGGAGCGTTTCTCCTTGGGACTCTGCTGAAAATGGACACAGTTGTTCAGTCAGACCATCCCAATAAATAAATAAATTGTGTCATTTGTATCTCAAACTGATTTGTACAGATCCTTGTGCTGAAAATGTATTTGTGAGGCTTGCTTGTGTTGAAAATGTATAAACAGTGGGTCCTGCTGGGAAGAAAAGAAATATACATGCATGTAGTAATGGATTAAATGTACGCATTGTAACTGTTGAAATTAATATATCGTAAGAGAGGATACTGGAAGAGAATAGCTTAATCACAGTACAACTGTAGCTAACTTTGTAAAATGCTCTGAAATTAAATTACTGGGCCTAGGCCATAAAGATGTTATCTCACAGTTTTGAATGAAGCCAGAAACACAATATCTGTAAGAAGTATGGTTTGCTAGTCTCTGTAGAAAGAGTGGAAGTGTTTCATGGTGTTATAGCACCCAGATGCTATAACACAGTTCAATAAAGCTCTATTTGTGTGTATGGTAACACATATGTGCTAAATTCTGGTTCAGTTTCCAGCAGTGGGGGTAGCATGGGAACCAGAAGTCAGACGACCAGATGTATGCAATGTCATTCTGTAATCTAGGAAAAAAATGATGTTTTAATACCAGATGAAAGAGAAGTCGCTCGGCAGTCTGTTTTTGGAACCTGACAAGGAAGAACCCCTTACCAACTTCATCTTGCCTTGCTCTACTAAGTGAACAAGGGAATAGTAATTCTTTAGATCAATCATAAAATACAGTGAGAATAGTTAAGCACTGTTTTTCTGTATCTGTGTGAATCTATTCATCTGTGCTATTTAATATTTCCTGTGATGAAACTCTGGTGTTTATTGTAAATAGATATTCTGTATCTTCTCTTGTTCTTTTATTATTTATTATTAAATATATTAAAACTTTTCATTGTATCTGGTCCTTTAATGAATATTTTAACCTTTGAGAGTATTCTCATCTATTTGGTGACTCTGTGGCAACTCCTGAATGCCTTGGTGCATTGGTCAAAACACTACCATTTGTATCAATATTAATTTCCCTCATTATAATTGGTACCCTTGTAAGAGCCATAGAGTAGCTGGCTTTAGAGTATCTGATGACAGTAACTACCTTATAGTCTAGGAAGGAGGGGGCATTTGCTAGTAAATCTGTGCCAGCTTTTCCCAGGTATGTGTGTGAAAATCAAATCTCAAAGAGTGGGTGTGTGTCAGCTGCTTGGAGTAGGGACACAAAGCACTGGCTTCACAGAGATATTGGTTAAGGATATGGCTAGGACACATAGCTGAGGACTCATCTCTATAGCTGTGCAAGTGTGGAGTCTTATTTGGGATCTGGAGAGAGAGGGAAACCCAGGCTCCAGACTGTGTGTGTTCCCTTTATGCTCTTAAGGAAAATTGTGCTTGATGCTGAGAGCTGCATCTGAAAATACTGAGTGTATCCATTTTTGCTCCAAGTGAACATACCTCTCCAGTGTCAGTAATAAGGATTCAGGCTCCTTGATTACTGGCCCAGAGAGGGGGTGTCATAGCATAAAATAAAGAAGCCTTACTCAGAATATGCTACTGCATACCAACATGACACGATCATCCCTTTAAAGGACTGGGAGTCTGACTTTCCTAAAGTGCAGTTGTGTTAAAATCCACCTAAACAGACTTGTATGTGAATTCCAAAAAAAGTAAATTCGGCATGGTAGAAGCCAAGTATTTGGAATGTCATACAGGAAGAGGTTTAGTGAGACAGCTAGTAGAAAGAACAGAGGTCATGAAATATGACCTTTACTCTCCAGTACAAGGAAGCCTTTCCAGGACTCTCTTGGTACTAAAGAAAATATGTGGCTAATTTTCTGACCACTGTCTGTCCTTTTTATGGCTCTCATAAGATGGAGAGCTCTTGTCAAGGTGCAGTGATCCCTTGAAGCAGATATAAATTTTACTGATCTAAAAAGGACCTTCTTCATTAAACCTTTGTTCGTAACTCCTGGCTTCCAGATTGAAACAAAACAAAATAACTGTTCTGTTGGCTTAAGCTCTGAAACAAAAATGAATTCAGCCCAAATAGCCCTCCATGATACAGGCTGTATTCTGAAAAACAATAACATCCAAGATTAAAGGTTTCTCCCAGTACCATCTTCAAGTTTTGTTAAAAGATATTTCTATAATAAATAAAACAAACAAAGCACCCTAAAACAGCTAAAGGCAGTCCTTGGATAAAATGTGAAAACTGAATAAAAACCTGGAAAAACCACCATGATGAGAATCACTTCCTCCTTTAATAGAAACAAACAAATAGGTAAATGAATAAAATCCAAGAGCTCTAGTAAAAGATGAGTGCTTTCAGCTCCTCAGCCTTCATCAGATCTAAAAATGAGCTCTATTCACTAGTTTAAAAACATAGTCCCATCCAATCAGACGTTTGTCATTTAGTGACATCATACTGAGTAGGTGTAACACACTTTTTAACATCTTAAAGTTATAGCTTTAGCTGGAAAAAACAGGCCTTCTAACTAACACAGTACTCCAAGTACCACAAATGTCCCAACCAAAAAATAATTCATCCAACATAACTGTATACAAAGTAAACCCCAACAGACTACCAGTAACTTATACACACCATGTTTTTCATTATTAATAGTCATATATATTAGCATTTACACTTTTAAACAGCCGCTTAATAGTGGGAGCTGAAAATATGACTGATCTTTAGTGCATGTGCTCACATTCACTGTACTTATCTATCTATCGATATATATATATATATATATATGTATGTGTGTGTGTGTGTGTGTGTGTGTGTGTCTATGTGTGTGCAAATGCTGCCCTTATAAACTGTTAAAGCTGCTTGAATAACAGTATTTGTATTAGCATGCATTGTCCGAAGGATATGAAGTCTGAAACTTAAATGTATGCCATTATTTAGTGATGTCAGTCCTCAGCGATTTTCCAGGAAAACACAAATTTTGAACTTTTAGAGTGTTGAACGTTTTTTTTTTTTTTTGAAATGTATTTGATTGCTTCTGCCAGCATTACATAAATGTGAGACTGAAAACTGTGGGAATCAGGGAATTTGCCCTTTTTCTACTTTAGATAAATCTCAGAGCTTATATATATATATATATATATATATATGTATACAAAATTATCAGAGGGTGTGGGTGGGCTTTGTGTTCTTTGATTTTTGATTGGCTGTTTGATCATTTGCCATTCAAAAATGTGATTTTTTGATATTGTGTGCGACTTCCACACATGCACATTTTATATACACCACACACACACACCTATGTGGATATATATATATATATATATATATATATATATATATATATATATATATGTAGACATTATACACACACACATTTTGAGTTGCACATTTGAACTGTATGATCTTCTCAGTTTTGATGAGATATTTGGCTACATTGAATGGGCTATAAACTTTTCAAATTTAGCATTTTTTCAGTTATGTGGTTTAATGCAGCCTTACTTACTGTTAGATCGTATGGAAGGGCTGCATGTATTTACACCACTAGTATGGCTGGGATATATAGAAATAGATACAGTTCTGCCTATCTATCAGCCTGCAACTCCATGCCTATAGCTACTGAGTTAACTTTACACACCACCACCACGAAATAAGACTAAAAGTGCAAGTGCAATTCATCTGTGGATTCCATAGAGGAAATTTTTACTATTATGAAAATAATGACTTTTACATATATTTTTGTATTTTGTTACATGAAATTATGGTTTCAAATGGAAAAAAAGTGATATAATTACTTGCATCTTTGCAGTTATAAATTTAAGGCAGAATAAGGCAATAGTACTAGATTATACAGAAAATTACATCATTTCGTTTGAATTATTTCCATCTTCACAAAATAGAAAGGGATGGGCTATACAATGGTTCTCTGACTTCTCTGAAAATGGAGACATCCTTGAACGTTGCCAGCCTTTACCAGTCTTGCCTCAGAATTTCCAAACTTTGATGATTTATAAAAAGTAATATTACCTTGACATTAATAAAGCAATGACACACTGTATAAAAATAATGCAGACATTTGCACATTTTAACCAGTGCATCCACCCTTAAACTATAAATAAGCGAAGAGAATAACATATTTCTCTGTGATAAGTAAGCCAAGCAAGAATCAACTAAGTCATAAAAGCTGAAGAAGAGATCTGCCCTTTGTTTTGACATTAGAACATATAAACTAAATTACTGTCAGATAGACTGATGGACAAACAGACATTTTTCCTTCTGTCTGATGTGTCAAATTACAATGTCAGTGCAGACAGGTCTTGTCCTGTTATGCAAACTATATCTCCTTAAAACAAATGGAATAATTTTTGAGCATGTGCAGCAAACGAGGCTAGATTTCTAAATAAATATGTTTACCATAAGAATGATGATCAATACATCCGTTACTCTTTCACTCATTAATAGCCTGATATTGGTTTTATCTATTTAATTGCCATAGGAAAGCTATAGACTCCCCAGAAGAAATTGGAAGCAAAGTAAAAAAATAATCCTAGCTGAGATGCTGACTGTCTATCCAGAACACACAAAAGGTATGAGAACCTATGAACAGTTTGAAGACCTGACACGTCACTATTTATTTGGGATGTGGGCAGAAACTGCTAACACAGGAAGGTATGTGTAGACACTGTTTTAAAGGTGCCCAAGCCAAGAACCAAAGTGATAACCAAGCACTTTGAGGGAGCACCACAGTGCTACCCCCAAATACCTCAATTAATAATCAAAAAGAAATTAAACTCACTTCTCTCTAAATATCGGCAGACTTTTTAACCACCTCTAGACAAAAACAGGCTACTCTGTAACTTGTACAACATTCTGCATGGGCGATTCTGCAAAGCTGCAACATACTACATCCAGCAGTAACAGAACATATTATTCAGGTATCTTATCATAGTTTATAACCATGCAATATTTAAAGCGTGTGGATTTTGAACAATTCAGGCAGAGTTTCAAAGTATCAGGCAGAACCTTTAGCACTACTGAATCAAGCGGTAATGGATAGCTTACTGTAGAAACATCGTGTTTTTTTAAGGAATGAAATACCGTGGATTCTGTAATGCACAGCAAAGCCCCTTACAGAACTGCAGCATTAATGTAAGATGGCAGTGCCACCTGGGGTTAAAGTACATCAATTACACCGGGAAAAATCCAAACTAAGCAAAGATGATAAGATGATGTGCTGAATCAATTGTTTATAAGTTCCTTTATTCAGAATGTATTTGGCAACAGAAAACCATATCATACAGATGTCAAGGTATAGTTAAAGACTTTAGGTGCTACGAAACAACTCTCCAGACTTAATAAACGATGCAATGCAAACTTTCTAGTACACATGTATAATCATACCTCTCAACCTCTTAGCCCAATAAATCTGGACAAAGCATAAAATAATGAAGGGGTGGGTCAAAGACCCCAAAACAGGGCTTTTAAATATTGCTCTTATAAATTTAGAAAGTTGTTAGAATAATGGGATTTTTGTTAGCATGCATTTTCTGAAGCACATGACATCAGAAACTCAAATGTATGTCATTATTTAGTGACTTTGGTCCTCAGTGAATTTCCAGAAAATCACAAGTTTTATGAGGAACAGACCAAAAACATGAGATAAAAATCTGCGCAGTCTGTTAAAATCTGGAAAGTTGAGAGGTATGTTTTATACTGCAAAATCAATCACTCTAATTAATATAGTGCCTATATAGCAAATTTAAAAAGCAGAAAAGGTCTTTAGGTGAAACATGCTCTTAATCCCCTTGTTAACGAGCTTTAGTGTACCTTTCTGCAACTGCTAGAATACTTATTTATTGCAAGAAATGCAGTATTTTGTTGAATGTGTTTATTCTGCATTCCATTAACACCAGCGAAGAAAGACAGCACTATATCCAGCAGCAGAGCACATAGTATGTTCAGAAAAGACATCACTTGTTAATGTGAATTAGCAGCTTTTAAATCTTTAAAATTCATTCCTCAAAAGTGGATAATCCTGTAGCTATATTAAACATTACAAAAAGTGGGTTATATATATACATCTAAGCTAAAATATTTAAACTAGTCATATTACTTGAAGCAAAACAAAGTTATTGGGTTTGCAGTTTTTATGGTGTGAGTGTTACTTAGCGTGATAGTGGTATTTCTAAAAAAACAAGTTCCTTCACAGTGGAGGTTCACTTGTGTCATATTGGTGGTTTCAACACACTTAAAAATGTGGCAAATAGGATTATTATTATTATTATTATTATTAATGCAGTTGCTAAAAGACCTGGGCTGTAAACTTTTTTTGTATGTACTTGAGGCCATTTTGATCCACAGCACTGTGGTGAGAGCTGTTTTCAGTGAATGGCATTCAGGTAGCCATGAGGGTGCTTTGCCCCCAGGTAGCCACAGTCTCTAAACTCTAGCTGTAGCCAAATGTCTACTAAATATATTACCAGTCCCACCTTGCAAACCATCAAGGCTATCAGTACATTTGCCCACTTGGGGGTAAGTGATATCACAATCAGACCATGGTCTGCAGCCATTTGCTCACTGACTAGCTAACCATTTCCACTGCACTGTCTATCCCCTACTGTGCAAACGTAGCCATGGTAAAACCCTCATTAATGCTAATGGCTTTGGCATTTCTCACTGACCCTACCCCTGTGAATGACATAGGCACTGTATACCTTAGGGAATCCAAAGCCCTCCTCTGAGATGTGTGTGCTCATACACACTTGCACTCTGATGGGTACCATCACCAGCTTGTAATACAAAACCTATACCCCCGGTCAGTGCCATGTGTTACAGGTTTTCACTTGCACAGGAGAATTAACTGACACTTCCAAACTGAAGAACTAATACGTACTGCTCAATCCTAGCCCTACTACCTGGCAATTGTAGCATCAATTTTAATCCAACCACCTGGTTCATAGGTGTGTACTAGGCTAAAGACCACAAGGGCATTTTTAAGCCTAGCCATGCATCCCAAATCTCTGACAAGTTCTGATATACTCGATAAGTGTAAGCACTGGCCTGGGAGATAAACCATTTAAAGATTACCTGTGATCATTAGAGACCAAACCAGGGGTGAATTTCTGGTTTCCCATCCAACTGTCCAAGTTGCACTTGAATTGGGTTATGGACGAACTCTGCTTCAGATGGATGGGGAGCCTGTTCCATAGACAGGGTAGTCTCTGGGATACACACCTATCTCTCCATCAGGTCCTATTTATATCACAGGCAAGGTTTAAGTCTTTAGAACGGGTAATTCTGGTGCTGCTTGTTTTGTGGATATGCTGGAGGTCCATTAGACTGGGGTCTGACAATGCCCTGCAAGCCAGACATAGACATCCTCTCAAAAGCCTGTAAGAGACAGAATACAAGGATAGGGTCTTGAGGCAGTCTGCACAGGATGAATGCTGGATACAGTAGAACAATGACTTCTTTGGACTTACAATGCCATACCTTTGTTTATAAGTTGCACAACATAGAATGATTTCCTCACCACTGTAGACATGTGATGGTCAAAGGCTAGAATGCTATGTGTTTCCCTAAGTCCCTGACTACTGGCTCAACTGTAAGGGGTTTGTTGTCAATATGATAGTTTCAGGGATGGATGAGTTCCCAAAGGATACTATTATGCCTTTACTTGGCATTTAGTTTCAGTCCATGGCTCTGACACCAGTTGTTTGTCTATGTCAGTCCCTCCTAGAGAACATTTGTGTCAATGTGAGATTTAATGACAGCTCCTAAGTTCCAATCATCTGCAAATTTAGTCAGCCAGAGACCAGTGACATTGGCCTTAACTTCTGAGAAGTAAATGCCAAAAAGGAGCAGTTGAAGGGCTGATCCCTTAGGGACTCCACTTGTGACTGGCCTCTTAGTATAGGTGGACTCCCCAATTCTAACTTCCTGGGTCCTGTCTGTGTTCCAGTTGGCTATCCATAGGGTGACATACAGGTTTGTACCTAACCTCTTGAGTTTGTCAGCAATGCCTGAGTGGGGTATTGTGTCAAATGCCTTGTCCAGGTCAAGGTACAGAGTGTGACTGATTTTGCCCTCATCCATTGCTTTGGTGACTTTTTCAGAGAAGTCCATCATGTTGAGGGTCTAGTGTCTGTATGTTTCCAGTACCTCTTTTGATCATCTCCATGATAATTCTTTCCATGGCTTTACATATCAGACTAGTGAGACTCATGGGTCTGTAGTTTCCAGGGTCTGTAGATGGCCCATCTTTGTTCAGAGGGATGACTGTTGCCTTTCTCCATTCAACAGGCACAAAGCTTGTTTGCAGACTACAGTTAAACAGTAATTCCAGAGGCCCTAATAGGTCATGTTTCATGCTATTTAAAAGGCATCCTGGGATATTGTCTGGGCCCACTGATGCAGGTTTCTTAGTCTTAGAGAGAGCAATAAGAACTTGTTCCCTGGATGACTGGATCAGAAACAGAAAATATACCCCCGGCATCCCACCTGTGTCCCTGCTGGACAAAGAAAACAGGTACTGACTTTGCGGGAACATGGATGAAATTCTTGGCTAGGCTTATAAGGGCCTCTGGGCCAATAGCCTAGTGTTATCCTATGAACTTAAGTGATAGTAGGGGGAGTTATATTTGATGATATTTCCTGAGGGAAGGTTGAGGGGAGAGAGGGGTAAAATTGTAGCTGAATTTATCAGCCAGAAGGTTTGCTGCATCTTCTGGCAAAGTATAGGTGGCTGCATTCACAATGAGCTCTGCAGACAATTGTGTATTGCCTTTGAGGTTGCGGACATAGCTAAAGAATGCTTTGTGCTTGTCCTTGGCCTGGGAGGTCAAACATCTCAAATCTGGCTTTGGAAAACTTTATTTGTCCTCTGAGCTGTTTGCTTAGTTTGATGAGAGTGCTTTTATACTGATGAGTGCTGCACTTCCTAATTTTTGCCATAATTTTCTTCCTCCTGTTACACAGCCTATTGGTTTTGTGATTCCACCAGGGTGGCTTGTTTTTGATTTAGTTCTATACTTATTCATGGTGGGTACAGCTGCCTCTGTGCAGCTATTAACATGCCTGTACAGGGTTTCTGTGAACAGTTCTGCAAAGACAGCAGTGTTCATGGGGTTTATGGGGGCTTGAAATTTTACCAGGCTCTCACTTAATAGCAGGGTTTAGCCTAAGAATAGTTCCTGAATATTCCAAGTTTAGCTGGGGGCCCAGGTTTTATTTTTATTTCAAAGGAGACCATTTTGTGGTCTGACCTTACCAGGGAAGGCATTACAGTAGGGGGTGTACAGCAGTCTCCCATATTAGTGAGGACCTGATCCAGTATGTTTGCAACCCTGGTTGGTGTATCGACTCTCTGGTCCAGGCAGTTTGTATTTACACAATCCAGGAATCTTTGTACATGTACTCTTGGTATCATATAGGATTCCCAGTTAATAGCCAGATAATTTAAAGTCACCCACAAATATGGTATAGGGTTGGATGGTTAGTGTTTCTAATATGTTTAAATACATGGTATGGGTTTCCTGGATCAGGTGATTTGAACATGGAGCAGCACAAGTGCGTTCTCCTGTTTGATCAGCCTTGAAGTATACTTGAATTTTGATGTAAACAGAGACACCTCCACCTTTAGCCCCTGTCTGTGAAGCAGCTGGTTTAAATGTGTGGAAGGCATTATAACCTTGCACTGTTGGTGTGCTCTCCATGGCTTTAAACCATGTCTCAGTGACCGCACAGACCTCCTCATTCTCTAAGGTAAAGAGAGCTTCTAGGGAGTGAAGTGTTTTTGTTTAGACTCCTAGCATTGAGCAGTAATACCTTTAGATTTTCTTGGTTTTGATTTGCTATGTTAGAAGTACTTTCAGTTTGTCATTGCCTAAAAAAGGCACTACGGGGAAGATAATGTCTTACCTAATATTTAAAAGCCTAGATGGGAGAAGTGCAGACCATCCCTAGCAAAGCAGCATGGTCTGTCAGCCATCTCTTGCTATGCTGATAAATATTGTACCCCCTGAGAATGACAACAGAAAGTAAGCCAATTATTAAAGTCAATCATCTTTTGTTCATATTGTGGCATAATCCTTGTAAACTGTTGCTCAATGCTAGGCTCATACCAGCCTAAGATGCATATTCCAAGAGCTCCATGATGTCTCTCTTCATAGAGACTAGGGAGGTATGTCTCAGGTCATTCACCCCCACATGGACTATGACTGAGTCATTGGTAAATGTGGCCCAATGACCCAAGTGCATGCGTAATGTGGTGGATCCTAGCCCCTGATAAGCAACTGACCGTAACTTTCTCCTTACTCAACCTGGTGAGAGGGACATCAGTGTGTCTCACGATGGAAGCTCCAATTACTAGAATGTTGGATTGTGTGGTGGCTTGCCTTATGGGTTTAGAGGTAGAAGCTCCATGAGATGTCGCTCTATGTGTTGATATGGGTGTTGTTTTGAAAGAGTGCATTTGGGACTGCTGATGGTATTTGTTATGTGTACTTCATCTAGGAGGTCTTCGTGCTATAGAAAGGTTACATGAAAGTGCCTCTGCATATGTAGGTCGATATGTCTGCTTTGAATTGTGCATGATGGGTGCAGTGTGTGTACTACTGCCAATCTAATTGATATTAGGAGTACTTTTGTGTGAGAGTTTTGCTTCCAGTGACACTGTGTAAATATATCTCTTACCATATCATATCAGTTTGAGAATTAAATGGTTGTCAGTAAACATGAGGCAATTTTTTTATTGCCTTAGGATGCCAATATCCACGGAGACAATAGGAAAGTTCATATCCATGGCAACAGACCTTTTTTTATTGATTAGACAGTTGAGGTGAGAATATCAATCACTGTCAGGAGAATCCAGTTTGCAACTATGTGGACAGCGCTTGCCACTACAAACTAGTTGTCCTGTGTGCAACTAGGTATTGGAAAAATTTCAGTTATGCTTTTACAGGAAAAATGTCACTCAAGGTGTCTGAGTCTGTACAGAGCACTGCCAAACACTTGAGGGGAAACTAATACATAGACCTTGAACATTTAAGAATGAAGTATTTAGGCAGATATTCTGAAGTTAGAAACAAATCAAGCAGTACTTAATGTAAACAAAGAATTAGCTTTTCAAGAATGATGAAAAGAGGGGAGTCACATGAATGGCTATTGCCTGCCTACTACTAATGCTGGTTTCACCGCAGCTTTACTCTGTTGGGATACAATACTCCTTTGCTTCTTCTCTCACCAGAAGGAAAATGTCAGCGCCAATAGCACCAATCCCGAGATGAGAAGCAGGCCACAGCCTGTTTGGTGATCCACAGTCTTGTCCCAGATGATGCAAGGGTTTGTAAGCTGCTGGCCTTTTTCTGGTGGATGACTTGAATAGCAACCAGACCAATCAGGAACGTTAAGCACAGGCAGTCCCTCTTGAACCAGAAACAGTCAGGAATCAATGCACTCTGCTCCTTCTCTCACCAGGACCAGAATATAAGCACAGATTCCAAGATTTCACCTATAAAGCAGTTGGCTTTCTGGTGATCAGCAGTCTCCAGGAAATAATGTCCCTATACTCCTTCTCACACCAGGAGAAAACAAAAGCATTAATCCCAAGATGACTACTGAGAAGCAGAATGTGGGCTCTTCAATAACTGGCGGTCTTGCAATAGATGTAAAATAAAAACAGAGTACCAGACCAACATGGCTAGGCACAACAAGTTTAATATCGCATAAAGAGTTTAAAACAATAAAAGTAAGTGCTTTTGAGATTACCACATCACCTCATCAGGCTGCTTGATGGCTAAAACACATCTAATTTAAATAAAAATCAAAATCAACCAATCAACCGTTAAAAATAGGACAATCCAATTAACACTAACAGGCATAAACAAGAAATAAGAAATGCATTGTGTTACAATCATTTTAAGAACCTAAAGACTAACAATTAAAGCAATGATAAATCACTTGCCGAAAAGTGTCTTAGTGTTTAAGTGAATGTGCTTTAAGGAAGGGTTTAAGACTAGATGTCCCATTCAGGCGAGGGGGTTTGTCTGAATTAAAAAATAAAATCCATTCCTGCTCTGCTGTCTCTGTTCTATTTACTAGGTCTTTACCCCTCAACCCCTCATCCAAAATCAGAAGTACTAAGAACTTAAAAGTATGTTCATTCCCATACTGTATGGCATGCTGTGCCAAAGCACTGGTGTCTAATTGGAGAGCCACTATTTTTAAAAGAGCAAGATAGATTGAAAGGGGGTGGGCACTTTTGTATTATGGCACTATGGAATACAGTGGGATTGCCAATAAATTTAAATAGTTGAAGGGGAGTGATTTTACAAAAGGATAATTTTGTGCTTACTCACACCAGCCATTGAAAGGAGAGAGGGAAGGAGATATATGGTCAAATTAACATAAAGGGCAGGCAACTAGAAAGACAGTGGTGTTTAAGAACACAACAGTAACAGGGTGGGAGGGTGGTAAAAAATTCTGTCTGACTCACAAGAGACAGTGCTGTGGTTTCTTTTCAAGTTGTTAAATGCACTCAAAGTTCCTATTTTAACCCTACTACCTGGAACTTATAGCACCAATGTTTCTTTTGAATCTGGGTTTCCTGGCTCTTAGTGAACATTTTATGTCTCTAAACTACATAGTTGGGCACAGCCTAGTCCATAAACATAAGTTAATCTATGTGACTTAAAACAAAGTGGAATCTGTAGGACTTGGTTAAGAAAACACAGGCTCTTAATATGGCAGAACACAGTGTGTGCTCTGCTTCCAAACATGTAGCTGTAACTGGTATTTCTCCTTGTTTTCATTCAAGGCAGATGATCATTTGTATAGTTCAGCATGCTCCATCCTACCTCTGTCTGTTTTTACACTGTGCTCAATGGTTTCCTTGGCAGATGTATAGTCTGCTGTCTGGCAAACATCTTTCTGTACATCTGTCATCCTCATGAAGCACATAGACAGTTCCAAGTATCTGCAGTCTTAATGGCAGCATTTTTTTTGCTGTGATTAGTGCATGCTGCACACACTCATCAGTTATGTTTGCTTTGGAAGAACAGGCAAACTATCATAAATACAAAGATTTTTTTGTTGTCCTTTATCATATCTGTAAGCTATAAGGAAATTTTATCACATGCACTATGGGCACTCAAACCAGAATTCATTGAGTCAGGCATGTTACAAAGCTGTCACTTAAAACTGCAGTTTGGGAATGTCTTCTGGTTATTAAATAGAATTTCTCTGGATAACTAAGGACCGTAACAGGCTTAAACAGCTAGAAGGGAGAAAGAAAGAGTAAGCATCTGCTGGGGACAAACCTTGTATCATGCTACAAATGTCATGGCTGGGATATTTGAAATAGATGACTAAAGGGCTTGACTGGAACTAAGTAGGTATACAGGAAAGGAACGATGCTTGTTGGAAGATATATTAAGCTTAGTGCAGGCAGAAATCTAAGTTTGCCTTACAGACCATTCATACTGTTTCAAAACTATCCAATCTTTGGTGTGTGTGTGTGTGTGTGTGTGTGTATGAATGTGTGTGCATGTGTTTGTGGAGAGTGATTTATTTAACTAAAGGATGACCAAACTGATCCCTGGAAGAACCTTTTAAATCATGACTTTGGTTACAAGGCCAAGGTAAAGCCTTTCTATGTCTAGTTTACACAATCAGTTTGGTTCTGGGAGAAAACTGGGAGAAAGAGAAAATTTATACCAACACTGGGAAACATCATTCTCCACAAAGACCATAATTGCTGGACACGAATGAACCCCTGAGTCCAGAGCTGTCAGGAATTATCTCCAGGTCACAGAGCTTTGTGGCAGAAGTTTTATCCCTTCAATCACCTTGCTGCCTACATGACCGTGACAGGCTATACATACAGGCAGATATAGCAAACATGTAAGCATATAGGTTCATAGGTAGGTACTAGGCTATTGACCCTAGGGCCTATATAAGCCTAGCTAAATGGTACCCTGGCTTTTGCCACCCAAGAAAATTATTTTCCTGTGCCCCTGTCAAGCAGAGCCACAGAAGTGATCCCCATGGTGAATTTCCCATCTCCCATCCAATCATCAAGATTTTTCTTGAAGAGTGCTAATGAGGAGCTTTGTTTGATATAGATAGGTAGTTTGTTCCAGAGTATGGGAAGTCTCTGGGACAGGAATCTATCCCGCCAGCATGTTCTGTTTATTGCGATGACAAGGTTTAGGTCCCTAGAGCATGTAGCTCGGAGGGATTGGGATTTCTTTAAGTGGAGCATGTCCAACAACTCTGGGTTTGACATAGCTTTGTATGTTAGGCAGAGATTGCCTCTGAGTAGGCAATATGCGACAGAGTAAAGCTGGAGTTTTTTGAGACGGTTCATGAGGGCATCTGTTTGAGGCCAGTAATCCTCTTTGTGAGGTATTTCTGTGGTCTTTCCAGTTGTTGTAGATGTCTTGTGAGGTACATACCAAAAGGAGCGTTGTATTCTATAATGGGTTTAATGAGTGATGAGTAGAGGGGAACAATGACCTCGTTTTTCCTGGATAAGAAACTTTTTGTGATGAGGTGTGCCACGTAGAATGGTTTCCTGACTACTGTGGCAATGTGATTATCAAAGGAGAGACTACTGTCCACCTGTGCCCCAAAGTCTCATCACACTTTTGGTGTTAAGTAGACTACCACCTATGTGGTAGTTCATGGGTACAGAGTT
The DNA here is from genome assembly GCF_019279795.1 of Protopterus annectens. NCBI lineage: Eukaryota > Metazoa > Chordata > Ceratodontiformes > Protopteridae > Protopterus > Protopterus annectens. The sequence goes on along the minus strand of NC_056739.1, from coordinate 1,536,603,648 downwards.
TTTACCAAAAGGGATGACAATACACTTTTTGGCATTGAGCTTGAGACCATGGCTTTGAAACCAGGCATCTGCCTCTGTGAGGCCTTTTTCTAGGATGTCCACATTGTTAGGAGTTTTGATTATGGCTCCTAGTTTGCAGTCATCTGTGAACTTTGTTAGCCAAAGACCTTCTGCGTTAGCCTGTACTTCAGAGAAGTAGATACCAAATAGGGGAGGATCCAGGACTGAACCCTGTGGTACTCCACTTGTCACTGGTCTATAGTTGGATTTAGAGTCTTCTACTTTCACAGTATGGGTTCCATCAGTGAGTCAGTTGGCAACCCATCTTGTGACATAGGGATTTATACCTAGTTTAGTGAGTTTGTCTATAATTCCAGAGTGGAGGATGGTGTCGAAAGCCTTGGCAAGATCTAGATAGGCTGTGTGAACCACCTTACCCTCATCTACAGCTTTGCTGACTGCTTCAAAGAAGTCTATCAGGTTTAGGAGACATGATCTGCCTTTTACAAACCCAAACTGGGTAGGGTCTAGAGTTTGGAGATTACCAATGTCATTGTTTATAAGTTCCATGATGATACGTTCCATAGCCTTGCAGACCAGGCTTGTCAGGCTAATGGGGTGGTAGTTCCCGGGGTCCATGGTGGCTCCCCCTTTGTGGAGTGGGATAACCATTGCTGTGCGCCATTCAGTGGGCACAAAGCCTGAGGTGAGACTATGATTAAACATGGTACTTAGGTGGGGTGCCAGTTCAGTCTGTAGTTCCTGCAGAACGCAGCCTGGGATGTTGTCAGGTCCCATGGATGCTGTGTTCTTGGCTTTGGAGAGTGTGTTTTTTACCTGTGCAGCCATGATTACAGGAACTTTGCATTATTCTGTTATAGAGATGGGCCCTTTAGGGGGTGAGAGAGAGATAAAATTAGCACTGAACCTATCTGCCAGGATGTTGGCAATATCAGTTGGTTCTGTATATTTAGTGCCATTGTGCTGTAACTCAGAGCAGTGGCAATTTTGTAACTAGCTTTAGAGGATTTTATGAGGGATCTCAGCTTCTTACTGAGGCTGACCATGGAGTTTCTCCAATCATGGGATTTTACTCTTTTTTGCAACAGTTTCTTTCTTCTGTTGTAGAGTTTGTTTATGGCAGGGGACCACCAGATTGTCTTCCTTTTTTTGAAGGATAGCATCTTGGTTCTGTTAGGGATTGCACGATCCATGCACTTGTGTAAGTGCTTATAATGTGCATTTGTATAGGATTCAGCAGTCGTACCTCTATTGTCCATCAGTATGGATGTCGTGAAGTTTGCCATTTCTGTCTTAAGAAGCGTGGAGTTGGTTTTGGAGAAATTTTTTATGGTGGTTTCCCTAATAGTGGGTGGGGGTGGGATGTCTAGGGTGATTAGCTTGTGGTCGGAACTGACCAACGAGGAATTGACCTCTGGTGTGGAACACCAGTTGCCCATGTTGGCAATGACCAGGTCTAGAATATTGCTGCCCCTGGTGGGGGTGTGGATAAGTTGATCCAAGGCATTGGAATTTATGAATTCCAGAAAACGTTGAGCACAAGAGTTGGTACATGAGTAGTTTTCCCAGTTAATGGTGGGGTAGTTGAAATCGCCCATTATTAGGGTGTTAGTTTGTACCCTAATATTTTCCAGTGTATCAAGAAATGAGGAGTGGGAATCTTGGGGCATGGTGGGGTATCTGTAGCAAGCCACAATTTGGATTGCAGTCTTGCCCAGAGTCAGTTGCACTTGGATAATCTCGGATGCATTATGCTGAGCAACTAGCCTGGAGTTGTGGATATCCTTAATGAATATGGACACACCTCCACCTTTAGTGTTTCGGTCCAGGTTAGGTGGTCGAAAGGTGTGGTATGAATTATATTCTGGTAATGCAGGGGTGCTCTCTGGAGCCATGAACCAGGTCTCTGTCACTGCACAGATGTTGATATTTCCATTTTAAGGAGTGCCTCAAGTGAGTCCATTTTGAGGTTTAGACTTCTAGCATTAAGTAGCATTACCCTCAGATTTTGCTTACTTGTACCTGTTATGGTGGTGAATTTGTCATTTGAACCCTGCCTAAAAAATGCACTATAGGGGTGGCAAGAGCCTTAGCCAGTATCCGAAATCCCTAGGGCGACAGTGAAGGCCAGCTCTGGCAAAGCATCTTGGTTTGACGATCATGTCATCCCAGGCCGACAGATACTGGATCCCCCTAGAATGACACCAGAAGCTTAGCCAATTGTTGAAGTCAGTCATTTTGTCCTTGTACTGTTGTATCATTCTGGGTGATGGCAGGATGCTACTCAGGGCTAGGGTCATACCTGCCTGGGCTACAAGATCGGACAGCTCCTCCATGTCTCTTTTTATGTAGTCCAGGGAGGTACGTCTCAGGTCATTCACACCAACATAGACAATGACAGAGCCACATTTGTACTTGTTGTGAAGTGACCTAAGTGTGTGCATTATGTGGCAGATCCTGGCACCTGACAGGCAGCTGATAGTAACTTTCTCCTTGTTTAGCCTGATGAGTGGAACATCAGTGTGCCTGACTATAGAGTCACCTATGACTAGAGTGTTGGGTACGTTGTTATGCCTTATGGGATGTGTGTCATTTGGGTTGTGTTGGGGGTAGGAGGTTGCTTGCATTTCTGCTTTGGAGGTCCCTCTTGCTTGGGTAGATTTTTATTGAGAGCCTCCGCAAATCTAGGTGTGTGTTTCATGTTTCTATGTGTGTGTTTTGGTGGTGTAGGTTTTGAGGGACTATGTGATGAGTGTGGTGTGGTGCAAGTGTTTATCTTCTCCTCTTGACTGTCTAGTCCAGTCTTGGGTGAAGAGAGCTGTGCTTCCAGTTTGGGTATATAAGTGCATCTCTCGCAGGTTGTAGTGTTGCGTGGTAGGAGGAGAGGGTTGTCTGTGTACGTGGCAATTGCTGCATTGCTCCAAAATGCTCAGATTCATCAGGTAGACAGGAGATAACACCAGGAACTGACCTTTAGACATGCCTAGATAGGTGCTTATTTATTAAGCACTAAAAACTGTTTTCCTCTAGACAAGTGCTGAAAGTTGAGTGCTGTAGTAATTTGTAGCTTATTTAGTGCTTACAATGAGTTCTGAACAAGTGCTGAGCTCAAAGAAACAGATTTGAGTGCTGAAACTAGTAAACTGGCTAGTTCTAAGAAACAAAATTAAGCTAGAAGGCTTCCCTCCAACACAGAAAGGCTTGGGAACTCAGACTCTTACAAACAGTCCTGGATACAGCAAATCTGTATCTGGACAAGATGACTTACAGGAAAGGTAGGAAACAAGCTTAGAAATTGTTTTTTTTATGTGTATTACTCAAGGGAAATGTGTTATAAAATAAAATAAATATTTTTGATTGCTTAACAGTTTGTTCTATTAATAAAGGAATTGCTGCTTACTAATACTGAGTTGTTTAATAATAAAATTTGCCTGTAATTCTACAGTACTGATTCCTCCTGTGAATTGTTCCTCTCAGATATGATGAATTCTGGCTTTAGTCTGCATGACCTCCCTCTGTCCCTTGATTTCCCAGCCAAAACTTGTTGCACTTTATTAAATCTTTTTGTAGGAAAGTTGCTAGCTTACTGTTTTCTGCATTTGTTTTGTACTGTAAATATATATTTATTTATACTCTTATGTGTTTCCTTATTGTTTCTCAAGGCACTGCTACTAGTACTATTTTATACTCTATATAGTACAGCTTTATGCATCCTGATGTGTTTTAACTTGCTTTTTCTACTTTTGGTTTTTGGCCCTGTTCGTGCCAGAAAAGGGTCTTAGCACCAGTGCACCTACCAGATAAACAGATGTTGTTGTGTCTTTCAGCTTTTCCTGGTTAGGGGTCGCCACAGCGGAACTCCGGTCCACTAATGATTGGTAGTTGATTTTTACGTGCCAAGTTACCAGCCCTGACGCACAACCTTCAACAAAGGTATGCCCATTCATGCATGTCTCCACGCAGAAGACGCTCTAGCTGAGAATCGAACTGGACAGCATCTTACTGTGAGGCGACAATAAACAGATGTATGTATGTATAAATAAATAACTGCTGTGCATTTTGAAGACTTATAAATGCTTTTATTATGAATACTCTCAAAATCTGTGTTCCTCATTACACTGTTATTGAATATTAGATCACTCAGTTAACAAATCAACGAAGAAATGTATAGACTAAGTGATAGTCATAGGTTAGCTTTCATTCACGATTTTACTGTACTCCTCAATATTATGTGACTTCTGAGTGACTGTCTTTTCTTTCACTCTAGCTCTCACTGCTGGTTTTGACTTCTGATGATGCCTGTTTAATCTCAATATGTGCTTCTCATTGCATACGTACCCATGATATATGTTTAATCTCCATATGTGTTTCTCATTGCCTACGTACCCATGATATATGTTTAATCTCCATACATTTCTCTCATTGCATACATATCCATGACATCTGTTTAATCTACATATGTGCTTCTCAAAGCATATGTACCCATGATATCTGTTTAATCTCCATATGTGCTCCTCATTGCATACGTATCCATGATATCTGTTTAATCTCCATATGTGCTTCTCATTGCATACATACTCATGATATACGTTTAATCTCCATATGTGCTTCTCATTGCATACATACTCATGATATATGTTTAATCTCCATATGTGTTTCTCATTGCATACGTACCCATGATATCTGTTTAATCTCCATAGGTGCTTCTCGTTGCATATGTACCCATTCTCTTTGAATTTTTATGATTCTAACAGAGCCTAAGCAGATGGCTTTGTGCATTTGTTTGTGTTATATTTGACCCTGGTCATTATGCTGGGGCTTTTCTAGCTGAAAAGATAATGCTTTTAAAGGAAACTCAGTAGTTATCAGTCTAGAGACTTTTTTTTGGCCCAGTGGCAGTGATACCAGCATAGTATGATGGAGATCTCAGGTTCCAGTCCCAAATAAGATATTATCTTTTCACTTTAATGACCCTTTACATTCATTCATTGTTATGCACATTGTCCTTTTCAGGGTTGTGGGTCAAGACTTTGTAGATACAATTCAGTCATCTTCCAGACTGCCAGGTTTTCAGAACTGCAGAAAATATATAACTAACTCTTTTTTGAGACTTTACAATGTCTTTGTTTCATTTTACTTAGACTGCATCATTTTTCACTATGACTGATTATATCCACAAGCAAATACTCCATACCATAAAATACAGTATAAATCCATCCCCGTTGCCACCCACCTCCCTGGGGATATGATCATTATTGGTCTATAGTGGCAAGTGGATGTGGGGATCATCATGGCAAGGGGACAGGGGGATCTTCATTCATGGATCACATGCTAGTAGATAACTGCTGCACCTTTCTGCACATACTGCTTAGCTCTGATGTGCAGTGTCACATGGTATCTTCAGTGACTGCCTGCTACTTTAATTTCTCCAAGTCTTTTGGGTTTTTAATACTATGGCAGAAATGACCCCATTACTAAGTCAAAGTACGATTAAGGTTCATGAAATTAGTATTGTTTCACTCTTTGATGTCAGCCAGTAGATCTCTTCGCAGCACTAACAATGTGCCCAGTAATGAGTCCTTCTGCAATTTGTATGGGGTTATATGGATTGGTGACATGTCTAAATACAACTGTAGATTCTTTTTTATATGACCTGTCGCTCCTACTACTCTTGTAACTGTATGGTTTTCTTTCTTCCACATTACTCTCATTTCTGCCTGCAGATCCTGATATTTTACGACTTGTATCTATCCGTATGCAAGACATTGTAGTCACTGGGTGTAGCGATTTCAATGATCAATGCCAATTTTGTCTTTTTTGGACCACTATATCCAGTTTTCTAGCATATGTCTTTTGAACTGGTGGTAATGGGTGATCCCACGTGTTATAAACCATCATTTTCTTTGATGCTTTGTGGCTCATGTTTCCAGTGTTTTTCAGCCACTTCAGTACCATAATGTTTGCACAATCCCCAGTGCAAGAGTCTTGCCACATTATTATGCCTTTCAGTATACAGTCCTTCAAACATTAGTAAGTCACAATGAGCAATGAGGTGTGAGACTGTTTCCAATTCAGTTTTACAAAACCTACATTTTCTTCCACATGTTCAATGGACATTGTAAACCAGCATGTATGTAGCCCACTATCTTGGGTTGCCAATATTAACCTTTCATCTCTTGGTTTAAATTCGCCTCTCCTTAACCATTGCTGTATTCATTCCTGATCAACATGAGGTTCTTCCAGAAGTTTTCTATACTTGCAAGTATATTTATGCTTTTTCCACATTTCTTGCCTTCTCATCTGGTCCTTCACCTTACATTCTTTCTTTTGTTTTTTTGGCACATTCAGTTGCTGCCTGATTTTTATCTACTTCTGGTTTGATTTCCATTCCTGCTTGATGCTGATATGCTTCTGCTAAATTAAGCAGAGAAGTCACCTTACATTTATTCTCCTCATGTTTCAAAATTTCACTATGTTTGGTTCTTGTGAGGTCAGCAGATATATGTGGAGTCCCATGATTGCAGCTCTATACATGTAATCAATATTAAGGAGGCCCATCCCTCAGTCAGAACGGGGAATATATAATCTTGGTATACACTGAGTTTTATAAATCATTTGGTGAACATGGAGCATCCTTATTGTTTTCCTATCTAATCTATCCAACATGTTTTGGGGCCAGTCAATCACTCCAAAACTGTATGTTAGGACAGGAAGAGCAAATTGGTTTATAGCTTGGATTTTGTTCCTAGATGTCAACACTGTTTTCAGAATTAAAGTCTTCTAAAATATTCTTTACTAAGTTTTATTTGCATTTGTCCATGTTTTATTGCTGATCTTTCATCAATTCCCAAATATTTATACACTCTACTCCCTCCTGCTCAAGTTCTTTTATATCACATTCTTGTCCTAAACTGATGTTTTCCTGGTGTTGCTGTTTTCCTGCTTTAAACATTGCTTTTGCAAATTTATCAAGATCAAATGACATTCTTATATCATCTGAAAAAGTTTTGACAACTTGCAGTTGTGCTTTCAGTTCCTCATCTGATGAGCTATACAGTTTTAAATCATCGACAATGAGAAGATGAGAAGTCTTTACACTGTTGTTTTCTAGGAGTCAAATTATATCCATGGCCTAAGCTGTTAAGTAAACAGCTTAATGGGTTAAGGCAAGGCAGAATAGCAGCAGTGACAGGGAGTCACCCTGGAATATCCTCCTTTGAATTTTTATCCCTGGGATAATAATCTGTCCTTTATCATGGCCTAACTGCAAAGTGGTCTGCCACTGTTTCATGGTCACTGTGATGTAGTCGATCAGTGTACGGTGTATCTTATACATTTTTAAGCACTGTTGTATCTATGAATATGGGATACTCTCAAATGCTTCCCCTTTTTACAGCTCTCCAATATGAATTTATTTAACAACAAATGATCCTTTGCTGCATATGCACTAGAAATTTCCACTCAAATAATAAGCTACTTACAGACGTATACAAACCTAGAAAAAGAGCTGGCGAGTGTCTCTATTCTTATGCCATAGCTAAACTCTGGAACAATCACCCAAATAACATTACCAGAATTGAACAGCCCAAAAATTTCAAGCTCGCTCTAAAGAACTACCTCTATAACTATTGGACCTGTCCTTGTCAAGCTTAACACCCCCCCCCCATCACCACCTCCCCCCCACCGCCTCATCACTATCTTTCCTTAAACATCCCACCAACCTTCCTACTTCAACTCCCTCTTATCTATTGCACTTCACTCAAACCTCTCCATCTCTTCTAATATTATTCCTATAAAGTATTTAATCCACTTCCCCACTAATCCCTGCCAGACATTCTGTCTTAACCAATATTTGTGTAATGCATACTTATAAGATATATACCCTTTAAAGTGATGCATTGAAACGTTGTATTCTCTAAACTATCTAATTGCATCTTGAAACAATGCTATGACCTTTCTTGTATCTAATGTACTGTATTATTATATTGCATCATCTCTTAATGTCTGTACTGGAGCTTTTCCCCCTGGGCCTCTGCTGAAAATGGGTCTCTTGACACAGTCGGACTTTCCCGGTTACCAAATGTCAATCAATAAATAAATAATTATGACTTTCTTTTATTGCCCTTTTGTTCTACTGCCATAATTGAATTTTCTTCTAAATGACTATAAACATCATCAGCATCAATTCCCGTGTATAGTTTATACTTTGTAGGAAGGCAAGTTATTGGTCCATAATTTTTAATGTAGCTTGCAGGTTCACTCTTAAGTAGGAGCATTGTTTTGCCTGTTGTTAGCCAATTAATATTTTTAACCAAAACTTAGGTAATGCATCCGGGCCTGGGGTTTTCCAATTAGAGGCTTTTCTTAACTTTTTTTCAGTCTCTCTGGCTGTTACTTTACCCCATTTCATATCAAGCATATTTAAACTTCTTATGTTTTTTCTTTTACTTCTTCTATCCATTAAGCATCTTTGTTATGTTCTATAGGATCTTCATAGACACTTCTCCAAAATGCATCTATTTCATCTTTTTTGGTGGTCTTTGAATTCCTTTTATCGTGTCCAAATTCTCTATAAAACTTTTTTGGGTCATCAATAAATAGCTTATTTTGTACTTTCCCTTTATATTTATCTGTGTATTTTCTAAGTTTTTCTGCCTGTGCTTAAATTTTTAGTTTATTTGCGATAGTGCATGATAGATCCTGGTCTGTTCTAATACTGCGCATTGCTTTTATCACATCTATCTTCCCTATATTTTTGTTGATCTATTCCCTCTTCTATATTCTTTTAACAGCGACACTTCTTGTCTTAACAGGTTTATAGTTTTCTCTATTCGATACTTCCATGATAGTATTCGATTTATCTCCTTCCTTTCCCTCGCTACCCTGTGTTCTTGGGGCAGACCTTTATCAGTTATTAACTTAGCAGTACATTAATATATCCTGTTTACTTCTTTTATATTGCATGGATCTCTACGGACAGTCCTAATTATTGTATTCATTTTTGCTTTATCAGCCTTCTGACATTTTGGGTTTTATTGACCTTCTGCAGTCTACTTCTCTCAATGATCTTAATATATCTATCCATACCTATTAAATCAAGCAACTCTTCTCTTAGCTCATTTTCTTCCAAACTGAGGGCACATCCCTTGTTCTCCATTTCCTGCAGGCATTCTATAAAAAGTTCTACAGCATCTTCCTGTGGCATCTTCTTTTCAATTTCATCCTGCGCCATCTGTTGCTCTGTCATATGGGAATTCACTGGCCTATCACTCCTCAACATTTTCAGCATTGGAGTTCCCGCAGTTTTCTGTTCCATTCCTTGCTCTCTAATTCAAGTGAAAGTTTATTTTGGTTTCCTGTTTGAAGACTCCAAAATATCTTGATATGGCACCTGACCAATTGCTTCCTGTTCCACTGGTTTCCCCTTGATTTGTATACCCATTGTTCTATCCTGTTGTGGTGCTTTCTGCATTTGATTTTTTCTACACTGAATGCTTCACCTTGCAGGTACTCCATAACCTCAATTTCTATTTCTTTAACTTCTCCATTACTAATCTCCTATTCTGCTGTACACCATATTCAATTTCTTTTTCTTTCCCATGTCCATATTTCTTCTTCAGATGTCTCTTAATCTTCTTGTTTTTCCATACTTTGGGGACTCACTACACTATGCTGTGATGTAACCTGTGTTAGACTTTCTAATTCAAATCCTTCACTTCGCAGGCACTCCATAACTTCAACTTCTATTTTTTTTTAACTTCTACTTTACTAATCCATCTTTGTGATATTTTTTTTTCTGTGAAATTTTCCATATCTGGATGACTTTCCCTGTATTTCTCTTCTTTACATTGATTAATTTGACTTTCTCCTTTGCATAAATATTGCACCATATCAAATCTCTCTTTCTTTACCATGTCCATATTTCTTTCTTATACTTTTCAAATATCTCTAGGTTTTGTTGTTTATATTTTTGCACTTCCTCAGATGCTTCTTTTTCCAAACAGATCAAAGTTTTTTAGAAATCTGTTATATTAATGAATGCAAATTTTCATTTGAAGCTTCTGACAGTTTTTCTTCTAGAAGTATTTTTCTTTCCTCTAATTCCTCTTTTAATCATTTTGTATATCTTGTGTCTAGAACTTCTGGGCTTTTTGTATGATAGTAACAATACATAATTTCTTTCTACAACAGGGGGGCCCATCCTCCCACTGGGCCTGGCCTGGCCACATTGTAGGAATATTTCTGTATTTTGAGGATTCTATACTGTCATTTTTTCCAGTCCTGGCACTAGTGCACCAACCAAGATTGGGCACCTCCTACTGTTAAAAGTTTGGCATGTTGTCTTTGATCATCTGAGTCCAGCAGAGATGCCCACAACATTCAAGCATTCAAGTAAATGACTGATGAGTACAGTCAGTAAATAATGCCAGACATTAGAGCTTCATAATTCTCATTAATTCTTATTGTTCATAAAATTTATTTTGAACACAAAAATGTTGTTCTATTAATATTTTAATTCCCTTAAATCCAAACTCTCCTCCTGTTACTATAAAATTTCAAAATTTGCAACTGGCCACAGATCCAATACACATCACTGCATCTCCCTGCACCAACTTAACTGGCTTGAATTGCCCAACTATCTTACCTATATGCAACTCATACAAGCACATAAACTTATTTTTAAACCTTATCTGTGCCCCTCCCTCTCCTCTACCTTCAAAACACATCTTCCAAGCAGATGCCTACGATCCCACTTCCAAAACCTAATAGAATTACATAAATCCAGCCGAACTCTTGGCAGAAATCTTCTTTCCTTCTGCTTAGCTCACAACTCAAATTCTCACCCACCTCCTATCCGTACCACTAACAGTCTCTCTATCTTTAAAACTCTTCTTCACTCACACGTAATCTCAAAATAGAAATGCTCCTGCTCCCATCCTACATAACATCCCTGTCTACAATTTCTCCCTGTGTCAAACATATCTGCTAACAGCCTTCTTTAGCCTATTTCCTGAATGAATTGGCACTATGTTATACTTCCATAGATTTCTCTATAATGAGCTTTCTCATGTTTTTTACTCCAGCATATGCCAGTTTATTGTAATTATTGTTAATATTGTGATTTTTTTCTTATGTCTCATTAAGCATGTTCAGATTTAGAAATTCTGAAATTATTTGCTACTCCATTGAAAATGGGCTCCTCATGGCCCAATGGACCACCCTGGTAAATAAATCTTCTTCTTTCATCTTTTCCCAGTTAGGGGTCACCACAGCGGAACAATGGTCAGCAGAATGATTGGCAGTGGAATTTTATGATGTCGAGTTATCAGCCCGGCACCCAACTTTCCACAGAAGGCATCACACATACACACTCACACCTAGGGCCAATTTAGTGTGTCCAATCCACCTATAACATGTCTTTGGGATGTGGGAGAAAATCCAGAGCACCCGGAAAACAAACTGCAAATAAATAAATAAAATAAAAATAAATCTTTTGAGAATTAAAGGAATATGTTAAAACTGCCCATGATTTTTGGCCATTGTATAATGTTAATTTTGGATTTGTCCCTATTCAAGACCAAAACAAAATGAGAGACAAAGCAACAAAACCTCCGTTTTTTTTTTTTTTATCCATGCTGTGTAACTGAGAGTGGGCTGCTATTTTCTGGTATCTTGGAAAGGATAATTGCAGGTTTTCTTCATGTGTGTTATAGTTGTGCTTAAATGTTAAGGTTCTCATTCTCATGCTGTTCTGTGGTGTTTCTGGGTGATATGGATAATGTATCAGCAAGATAAAGAAGTCTGTTTTTCTTGTAGACAAGATTGAAACTGTACTGTTGTAATCTCAGCATCTTGTGTTGCAGTCAGGCTGTTGCTGAATGCATAGCTTTTCTCAAGATGGTGACTAATGGTTGGTGGTCTATTTTGATCTGGATAGGTATACCATAAGCATAATCCTGGAACTTTGAACATGCAAACTCAATTGCCAAAAGCTTTCTCAGCCAGGGCATACTGCTTTTCTGTTTGGGTAAGAGTTGTTGATGCAAAGGCAACAGGTTGATCCTCTTGTAGAATGACTGTACCAAGACCAAATTTTGAAGCATCACAGGAAAGTGTAACTGGCTTGTGAACATCATAGTATCTGAGAGTTGGTGGATGAGCAATCCTGTGTTCCAGGACATCAAATGCCTTTGGTGTTATTCTAACCAAGACAGGATACATCTTTACATGTCAGCTCTCTGAGTGGCACTGATAGTTGGCTCAAATCTGTAATGAACTTGCATAGGTAGCTGACCATGCCAAGAAAATGCTGAAAGGCTTGAACATTGTCTGGAGCTGGTATCTTGAGACTGGCTGTTTGCTTTGAAGGGTCTGGTCATACGCCTGTACTCATAAATGAATGACCAACATAAGTAACTTCTCGAAGCCTGAATCTGCATTTGTGTGGAATGAGCTTAAGATTCACTTGACATGACATTTTCTAGAACTTTTCTAAGGTTTCTGTCATGTTCTGCTTCATCATGACCTCCTACTAGTATGTCTACTATAATAGCACAAGGATACCCAGAAAAAATTTGCTCCATTGCACATTGAAAGACTTCACTTGCAGAATGTATCCCTAATGGCACTCTCAAAAATCTGTACCTACCAAATGGAGTACTAAAAGTAGTAAGCAAAGATGATTTTATTGTCAAGATGAATTTGTCAAAAGGAACTCTTTGCATCTAAGACAGAAAAAATAGTGTCATTTGGCATTAAGGCTGTGACTTTTTAGACTGTCCACATTGAATGATGAGGTCTTTTTAGCACTTTATTCAAATCTTGTGGGTCAGTACATATTCTGTCGTCATCTGAGCTTTTCTTATCAGTTACCACCATGGAAGATAACCATTCAGTTGGAGTTTTAACTGGACAAATCACACCATGTCGCACCATTTTATCTAACTCGGCTTTGACTCTGTCCTGCACAGCTATTGTAACTTTACGTGCTGGCCTGACAACTGGACTGCCCTCTGGGTCTAACTTCATGGAGTACCCAACTGGAAGTTTGCCTAGTTTGTCTTTGAAAAGATCAGCATAGGTAGAAAAAATGTACTGGGCAAAATTAGAGTAGTGGTCTTTGAAGGTAACATGGTGGACTTCCTTATTAAATGAAAGCAGTCCAATTTTCAAATGGTCTCTGAGCCCTAATAATGATTGGCTGTGCTTCTTGACCTCATAAAATAACAAGTCGTAGCTTCTTCCAGCAAAGTAACATGAAAGCACTACTGAGCCTTTGGTTTGAATTTCATCACCTCCGTAAGCAACAAGCTTTGCACACCTTGCCAAATCATGCCTTTCTCCTTTACACACTCTGGCAAATGTTTCTGCAGACATAACATTGCACTTGTAACCTGTGTCAACGTTGAGCTCTATGGGTTTGCCATTTATCCAAACAGTACAAAATACTTCATTCTTTGCCCTTAAATCTACTGCATTGACTATTTTATGAAGCACTGACATGCCATCAACATAAAGAGTAGAGTTGCCCCTATTTAACTGATCAACTTGTTTCTTAAAATGCTCCCTTTTGATAAAAGAATGTGGGCCTTTTGATTTACAAAATCTTTTGAAATTATTCTATTTACTGCATTTGTGACATTGCTGACCAAAAGCTAAACTCATCTCCCTTTTAGATTCATGGCTTCCACCACAATTACCAAGGAAGCAACTGCAGTACGTAGTGAAGTAAAAACACATAAAAAAACTTAGAAATAAAACGTGAAATCAAAACGTCAAAAGTTTAACGATAAAGCTTTTGGATAAAATTCTTCATCAGTATAACAAATCAAGTTAAGAACACATTTAAATACTAACCACAAAGTAGTCATATGATATCACACAGTCAATAATATTTCAAAAACAATTTAAAATCACCTTAAACACATTTGTTTAAATGTTAAAATAGGTTTAATAGAAATCAATTTATGCCAGGAGTATGATTAGCATTTAAATGGAATATCCATTCATACTCCATCTCTAACTTATTATTTAAATCACCACTCCTTGCATCTTTTAAAATTACATCTAAAACCCTAACCATAAAAAGATGGGGTCACCATTCTCTTATAATTATTGAGCCAGTGCATTAGTCATAATACCCCCATCTACTTCTGATTTGTGCTTCACCATCCTCTCCCTCACTTTTTGAGTAGATTTTCCCACATAAAAAGCAGGACATGCCTTACAGGTAGCCAAATAAACACTATTACTAGTACTGCAATTAGCATAACAAGTCATCCTATATGTCTTATTCATAATGGGGTGTACAAAACATGCATCCTTGTTTATAGTCCCGCAATTTGAACAATTATAGCAAGGAACAGTCGCATGTTTAGTTGATAAAATCCTTGCCTGCTGTGCCTTATAACAAAGACACTTTTTAAGGTTAGAACAATTTTTATAAGAAAAACTAGGAGAATTATTAATATACTGAGTAAGCTCAGGAAGAGAGAATAAAATACACCAACTTTTTCTTATAATAGCCTCTACATCCCTACTAGATCTATTAAATGTAGTAACATAATGCAGCTTATTACTATTCCTATCTCTAGAGGTAGGCTGGTATGAATCCAAAGAACTAAAATATGGCTTAACAGTGGTATTTCTCTCATTCAAAACATCATGATAAATATTCTCTAAAAAAGCCTTATCACATCTTCGATCAATAAATTTTTCCATTACTTCATGCATTTTGGTAAAACAAAGATGATCATCAGTGTTTAAGCGACAAATCCTACTGAATTACGCTTTTACAATGCTATTAAAAACAAAACGGGCATGCATACTTCCTCTATTCAAATACATATTCTTATGTGACGGTTTCCTATACACACTTGTATTTAATCTTTCATTATTAATAAAGAACATCTAAAAAGAACATTTTTTGCTTTGAATAAGTCAATTTAAATTAAAAAAAATCAGTAGTCCTATTTATACAGTTCTAGCTCATTTCCACTCTATAGAAGGAAGACGTCATCCACGAAACTATGAAAGATAATATCTTAGACATATACAAAGAATTATTAAATATATATATATATATATATATATATATATATATATATATATATATCTTCCCATTTCTTCAAAGCCAAATTTGCATACGTGTTCCCCATAGGAGTACCCCTGGTGACACCTGTTAACTGATGATAGTACTTATCATTAAATAAAAAAATGTTATCCAAAACTATTTGTAATAATTCACACAAAGTTTTGTCTTCCATTCTTTCCCCTACTTCAACTAGGTTGTCTCGAATTGCACATATCCCATACTCCTGAGGGATCACCATAAACAGTGAAACAAAATATTCATTAACATTACTAACTTCATACCACCTACGAAATTGAGACAAAAAGTCACCTGTGTCCTTAATAAAACTCTTATCATGTTTCAAATAACTACAACAAATCCTGCAGATACAATGATATAAATTCAGTAATTCATCCCCTTCCAGAGATGCTGGGTCTCTTCAGGAGGTTCTGTAAACATTTGTGTATCTTTGGAAGACCATAAAGCCTAGGTATAATAGGACAAGGGACACTGAAGTATTGGAATAAATTCAATGAAATGTCATTATTAATTTGCAACTCATAAATCAATACGTTCACATTCTGTATACATTTTCACACATCAGCAGCAGTAACTTGCACAAAAGCATTAACATCATTCAACACATCATTAACTTGAGCAATATAAGTCCTTATCAGCCTCTTTTATAATTATATCAAAGTTATTCTCCAGCTCCAACAATGCTCGATACTCGTTTAAAGTCAAATTATAAGACTTATGAAAAGAACATTGTTCAAACAAATCACGAATGTGCTTCTCACAGATTTCATTAGGTGCAGTTATTACAGGATGCTTGACAGGGATGGAAGTGCTAGATCTTTTATTAGAAGCTAAGCTAACATCCATAGTAGTACCAAAGCTCAACTTTAAGTTCAAGTTCTGACTGAATATTTTCAAATCAGTCAGTTCTAGAAGAAATACATTTAATACCTTTGTTTAAAAGGGAAATCTCTGACTTTGTGAGGTTATGTGAACTCAGATTAACAACCAAACCGGAATCAGCAGTCCTTAACATTTTGCATGGCTGTGGGTTTGCGGGTGGCCATAACAACTCCCTTCTCTCATTCTCATCTGTGGCCTCCCTCAGGAATGCCCTCTCTGCTGCATGATGACCTCTTCCGGCAATTTGGGACTGATCATCAAGAAACTCTGTGAAAATACCTCAAGGCAGTATTAGGAGCTGTTTCCATAGCAACAACAGAAGCAGCTGTAGATTGCTGCTTTAACTCTTGGGTAGACAAAGTTATATTGGAAGATACCACGGCATCATTATTTAATGAATTCACTGTATTCACATTGGCACTAACTGTACAATTCATTATAGGTGGAAATTCATCCAAATCATACATACAAGCTTGCCCATTCGAATGTTTCTTATCTATATTTTCTTTTGGCCAAGAGAAAACGTGACCTGAATGGAAATCAGCAATGTCCCGATTCAGTTTATGTTGTCATTGGAGCTTAGTATCATAAGAGGATATACGTTCAAGCAAAGAATCATATTCAGTTGTATAATTCGCAAAACACAGAAAATTTAACAGTTCATCCTCAATCCACATTATATCAATTTGTAATTACTGCTCAACATCAATAAAGAAATCATTCATTAAGGACATATAGTCCAAACTCAGCTTTATATTAAGTTCTTGCCACAATTACGACAGTTGGCAACGAAACTAGGCTGGGGTCCATGCTTTGACTTTGCTGACTCACTGTTATGCTTTACTGAGACTATGCAGTTTTTGGAATGGGCCAGACAGTTCTGGGGTTTACCAGTGAGTGCTGCAGAGATTACAGTTGCTGCCAAGTGCTGCATACTATCAACATGAGCTTTATCACTATGCTTTCTAGAGCTATATCATTTGTAAGCATATCTGTGTGCTTTTCTGTGAGCTCATATCCACTGACAAATCTCAATGGCCTTATTCAAAGTTAAATCACTGTCACAAAACTAAATCTTTCTCACAGCATCATGTTTAATACCATATATAAGTCTGTCATTTATCAATTCATCCCTTAAGTCACCAAATCTTTCTTATTTCTCAGGTCAGTTATATATGCTGCAAAAGTTTCACCAGGCTTTTGATCCCTTGTGTAAAATAAGTGCATTTACACTGTAACATTTGTCTGGGGGTTACTCATTTCTCTAAATTTATGTTTTAAGCACTTAGGGTCCTCCCTTGACTCAGCCAGTACAACAATATGATGGTTTTCCCCCTCTCTGGTATAGATAGCAGGAGCATACACAAATGAATGTTCCCTTTCTATAACTTCTGACCCAGCTAAATTAAGTAGAATAAATGCCTTTGTTCGGTCATCTTTATCAGAAAATGCAGCCTGTATGAAAATGTTGTACTCTTGCTCAAACACTCTCCAGTTCTCAGCAATATTACAAAAACACACTGGAAATATGACCCTTGTAATTATGTATGAACAAACAGTTCTGTGAGCTTGTAACAAAATTCAAATACACAATAAACTCATCAAAATACTTCATTTTGTGAAATATGCTCTGTAATGGCTGTGCACTGTGAAATATGTCTTGCAATGGCTGTACTTTGCAAAGTAGCTTTACTGTAAGACTGCACTAACACGCAAACGCTTCATACACTTCTGATAACTCAGATATCATTGCTTAATACGAAAATACATATGCTTTGCAAAAGTGATGTTGTTTCTCCCTATTTTATTCTTTTTCTGCAATTTAGACTTTACTTCAAACAACTGCCATAGTAATTCGAATATTTTTATCAATATCATTCATATTGGTTTATGCGAATATTATTTAGTGCATTCTGCATGCTTCATTTCATACTATACGAAAAGAAATGGTGAGCAAGTTTTAATACCTGAAATTTGTTTCTGACCTGTTTTGTGAAATTTGCATATTTTAGGATGATCCACTCCTGTATATTCCACCAATATCTAAACAAGTGCCTTAAGTCATTTTAGCCAAGCTGTTTCTGACCTCATGCCTGTTCGGTATGCTTCTTCTAACTCCATGCTCTTTTAGACATGCCGCTGCTGACACCATGTCATCCATTCCTCTCTAACACATATAAAAAGAAGGCCTGGGGTTTCATTCAGATGCTTTAATACATACAAACACATCAGGATGGATAGCAGCATCAGTAAATACAAATGAACTAGTTAACAAAACAATGCTTATATACATATGTGCTTACATCCCAACAGCTAACTACAAAATGGCAGTCAGACTTGCACATGCTCACTATTCATACACTTGTGCTAGCCCTTAGATAGCTTCTTAAAGGCATATACACACATACAGGTACACCTATCCCACATCCATCAGAGACCTAAACTGCTAAATGAACTTGGGTTTCCTAGATCATAATTAGGGCTTCATCCCTTTATACCAATGGGAATTTTTATATTTTCTGATTTTGTTTCTACCATGAAGGAATATACATCTTATATTGAGGGGTCTGTGTATGTCTATGGGTATATGATGTATCAAATGATACTCTGAATGTTATTGGGTGTAATGGGTGGAAATGTACAGACTTTTTTGCACTTTGATACCATCAGCTAAAGCAAATGAATCATCATTCAAGGTAATCAAAGTATTTGACAACTACAAAATGGTTTTGGTTCCATAAATATAATGAAATATGAAAGCATTCTGGAATATAAAACAGAGATGTAAAAAATAGCCCACCAATATTTGGAGAAAAACTAACTGAAGCATTATTAATTAATCCACTTAATTTTATTCTGGATCATTTCTCAGCAATAGCATACCCCCCACCCCACCCCCAAACACACACACACAGGCAATTTAGCTGATCACAAATAACTTTCTTTTCTACTTGTTAATCAGGGTAGAGCACTGATCTACATGGGCCTTCTTCAGAATCCTATCTTTAATATAAACTTAAGAAACATATAATCACACAAATAGCGTACAAAGCATGTACATAAAATACACATAAAATTAAAAAAATATTATATATATATATATATATATATATATATATATATATATATATATATATATAGCCAAATGTGACAATGCTTGAAATGTGGTATGTAATTAATTTGTTTGCATATATTTGGGATGCAAAATAAACTTAAATACTCCAAAGAAATTCACAATGACAAACAGAGGACATGTAGATTCAACTCAGAAGACATCCCAGCTGAGAAAAGACTCAGAGAGCTAAGTGATATGATGCAGAAATGCTAGGAAATGCACTACTGTGAAACAGATGCATTATGAGATGGATTTTTGGTGAGGTGCATATTCTTAAATATATAAAACAAATGTCTGAGCAAAATTGATTAATTAACTGATTGATTAATGGTGGGAGAGCATGTCCTTGGACCATTTGTAGTCATGACCTGGGTGCAAAAGTCAGGAAGAAAGCAATCAAAATATTCAAATATAGTATTACAAAGATTATGTAAGTACAAGCAACAGATTCAGCTCCAATATTTGAAAATACAATGTTTCAATGATTACAGAAGTTATCAAATTTGGCTATACAGCTGATAAACTGTTTCAGAACTAAACTGCTTTTTGAAAAATTATATCACTTCTAAGCAGATTCCCTGAAACCCTTAACTGAACTCATTGAATTCTAACGTTTCCCAAAACAAAATAATTTTTTACCTGCTATATGACAACCTCTCTGCCCTCATCTGACCACAAATGATCACTAAATGTATTTACCTGAAATACCCATGATGAAAAATAATTTTTTGATGGTGATTTTAACTATCCATTGATAAAACTGGTGCAGCTGTACTTTAAATGATGGCTATGCCCAATAATTCCTGGACTTAATAAATGATAAATGCATAGAAGAGCAATTAGTTAACCAACCCAGTGGGGGGGGTGTAAAATATTTTAAACCTTACCCTTACCAATATACAGCCCATTATGTACTCTGTCTATAGTATTCTCATCCATGGTTAAATCTGACCAGAAACTAATGACCTTTTTCTTTAAAGTCTCAAGTGCCTCCAAGGAACAAACCTGAATCTATGGACTTCAAAAGAGCAAGGTTACTCAAATTTTATGATGAGCTTTCAAAATTTACTTTCTATATCTCCAGCCCCCATACATGTTCAGCTGCTACTTATGCAACAGACTTTTACTCCTGCCTGACAAAGTTCTTAACCTAGACACACACGGCAGTCTTTACTAGAACCAAATATATTGGAAAATTTAAAAAGAAAAAATCCCATTGGGCAGTCTAGGAGTATGAATAAGCTCAATGCCAAAAAGTAAAGATATCTGAAGTTATATAATAAATCTGAATTTACAAACATTAAAGACTATCAGATCAGCAAAGAGCTAAAGACTATCAGATCAGCAAAGAGCTAAAGACTATCATCAGAACAGCAAAGCTAAACATGAATGTGAACTAGTGCATGAAGCCAATGACAATTATAATTTCATCTTTAATTATACCAGAGTATTAACAAGCCCTCAGCAACAGATCAAAGGCTATGGCAGATGTCCTGGCACATAAATTTAGTGAAACTTTACCCAGGAAACAGTCACTATAATTCTGCAAATCTCTGAATCCCTGAAACCATCTAAGATTTTAAAGGAGCAAGTCTTAACTGTGATCTCAAGAGCCAAAAATGTCACTTCAATAGGACCAGACAACACACCTGGATGCTGAATAAATATTGCCAAGTGCACCCTCGTGGAACCTCTCTTAAAATTATTTAAACTTAAGCTTAACCACAAGACACATCCCTGAAGTATGGAGAACTGTTATTGTGATGCCCCTTCATAATGGATGTCACACCACAAACCCTGGGAATTACAGACTTACAGACTTATCAGTCTCCCTAGACTAATCTGCAAGTTCATGGAATGAATTTTTATCTGATTTCATAAAGTGTGATGTTAAAAATATTACACAACTTGACCCACAGCAGTTTGGTTTTGTCAGAGGGAGATCATGTCTACTCAACCTTGTAAGCTTCTTTGCAAGGCTCACAGCACTTGTGGATAGTATTCTCTCAGTCCACACAGGTTATCTGGATCTGGCAAAGCCACTTGACACCATTTCCATTCTGGTATTGTAAATAAAGTAAGAGATCTAAATGTAGACCTGTACATGGTAAGGCAGCTAGCAAAATGGCTAACAGATAGAACCAACACAGTTAAAGTAGAAGATGCCACCCCAGAAAGCAAGAAAGTAACAAGCAGCGTACATACCTCTCAACCTGGAAATATCAAAAATCTGGACAAGGCCCATGAAAAATAGGTACAAATCTATACACTGATTAACATATAATTTGCATACATAATTACATAACCCCACCCACTCTGATGGAAGTTTGAGATACCAACTTTCAAATGCAAACTGAAGAACAGACAAACAAAATATGGCACGAGTCCCCCTGCAGCCATTCCAATGGCCCATTACCTGTCTATTTCACCCCATTTACCATAAACAAGTGTGTGCATACTTCTTTACTTCTACAATGATAAATAGAATGACAGTAGTATAAGCCATAGGCATCTTGCACAGCTTCTCGCACTTATTTTCAATTTCAGTTTTTTTTTTGGGGGTGGGGGGAACAAAAGGTCAAAAACCAGGGACACATTTTAAACATTGCTTGTATAATTTTGGAAAGTTGCTAGAATAAAATGTGTTACCACCATGCATTTCACTGGCAAATCTTGAACCCAGGACCCTAGCAACTACAGTCAGAGCAAAGTACAGTTTTGTACCTACCATAAATGTAGATGTTCGAGTGTTCACCCTGCTGCAGTCATCACACTTGGGTTATCCTGTCGTCAGGCGGTCCCGTAGTTGGCCGGATTTCCAAAGTCTTGGTCCGACGTCGGTTGCTGTCGCCTCATCCCTGATGTCAGTGTGCCAGGGGCACATATACTGCAACCGACGCCATTTTCTTCAGTTTTTCTTGCCCCAGATGTCAGGTGCCCCCAAAAAGGTGATCAAAATTAGTACCAAATGGTGTGAACACTGTACAAACACAAAATCCCTTCAGCTATAAGCAAATACATCAGTAAGGCATAGCAGAGATTTAGCCAAAAGATCAGAGGAGTTGGAGGGAGGGTAACCTGGACTGCAGCAGGGTGAACACTCGAACATCTACATTTATGGTAGGTACAAAACTGTACTATGTTCATCGTGTTACCCTGCTGCAGTCATCACACTTGGGTTGAGTCACAAAGCTAAGGCAGTGTGGAGGTATCATAGAGGGTTAGTGGAGGCAATGAGGCCCTGCAGAACTGCAGTGGCGAAGCCTGCCCTGGACTTAGAATAAAGAGGTAGGTGATAGTGTTTGGTGAAGGTGTGTACTGAACTCCAAGTTGCAGCTTCTAAAATTTCCTTGGTAGGGACCCCTCTGAGAAAGGCTGTAGAAGTAGCTGTTGCCCTGGTAGAGTGGGATCTAATGGTAGTAGGAACTGGTTTCCCATGATGGGTATAACAGAACCAAATGCAATGGCCTATCCATTTAGAAATGGTTTGTTTGGATATAGCCCTCCCTTGAGAAGCTGTAGCATAGGATACAAAGAGCTGGTCAGTTGTTCTGAAAGCCTTAGTTTTGTCCAAGTAGTAACAAAGCTGCCTGTGAATGTCCAAGGAATGCAAGAGTCTCTCACCTTTGTTCTGTGGATTGGGAAAGAAAGTGGGTAGATGGATGGTTTGATTTAAAGCTACACTGGAAACCACCTTAGGCATGAAGGAAGGATTAGTTCGTAGAGAAACTCTGTCTTGATGAAAAATGAGGAAAGGTTCCACTGCCATTAGTGCCTGTAATTCTGAGACTCTCCTAGCAGAAGTTATTGCCAGGAGCAGGGCAGTCTTCCTAGATAGGAACTGAAGGTCTGCAGAGAAAGCTGGTTCAAAGGGAGGTAAGGTTAGTTTTTCCAGAACAAAGTTGAGGTCCCAAGTTGGTGTAGGAGCTCTTCTAGGTGGTCTAATGTTTTTTGCCCCTCTGAGGAACTGCTTTAGAAGAGGATGTGAAAATAAAGGTGGATTTGTGTCGTAGTGAGCTGAAATAGCTGAAGCATGGATTTTAATTGAGGAGAAGGAAAGTCCTTTGTGCAACATCTCTGCTAAATACTGCAGAATGTGAGGCATATGAGGCTGAGTTGTGTCTTGGCCTTTAGCTTGGTTCCAGGCAGAAAACCTTTTCCATTTATCCGAGTAAGCCTTCCTGGTGCTTGGCCTCCTGGCTTCCAGAATAACATCCAGAACTGCTTGTGAAAGAGGGGCTGGTTGGATGTTTAAAAGATTCGCCATGCAGCCAGGTTTAAGGTTTTTAGCTGGCTGTGTAGAATCTGTTTGTTTTGCTGCATGAGCAAATGAGGTATTTGAGGCAATATCCATGGTGGGCTGTGAGCCATATTCTTCAATAGCAGGTACCAGTGCTGGCGTGGCCAGTCTGGGGCTATGAGAATCAGTCGAGGTTTCTCCTTTTTGACCTTCAAAAGAAGCTCTGTGAGAAGAGGTAATGGAGGAAAGGCATATGCTGTCAGGTTTTTCCAACTGAAGGAGAGAGCGTCCACTTTCCAAGCTTGATGGTGGAATGTCCTTGTACAAAATTTTGTCAGTTGGTAGTTTTGAGGACTGGCAAACAGGTCTATATTTGGTAGGCCCCATTTTTGAGTTATCATTGTAAATATTTGTGGGTCTAGCTTCCACTCATGGGGATCTTTGATGTTTCTGCTTAGGTCGTCTGCCAATGTGTTTTTCTGTCCTGGCAGGAATTGAGCTTGTAACTGGACTTGGTAAGCCAGAGCTGTGTTCCATAAGATTATTGCTTGCCTGCAAAGAGGGTAGGAATGTGTGCCCCCTTGTTTGTTATGTACCACTTTACTGTGGTGTTGTCCGTCTTTATTGCAAGTTGTCCTGGATGTAGAAGATCCTTGAAGGCTGTCAGAGCTTTCTGTACAGCTAGCATCTCTTTTTGATTTGTGTGCAGTTTTCTTTGTTCTGCAGTCCATAGGCCTTGAATGCATTGTCCTGCCATGTGTACCCCCCAGGCATAGTCTGAAGCGTCTATTGTGATAGTTTGCCTGGTTGGGGGCAAGGTGAAAGGCTGACCCTTGTTGAGGTGACATGCCTGTGCCCACTACAGAAATTCCTGTTGAAGGCAAGGAATGAGAGATATCACTGTGTCCAAGCTGTGGCTGTGTTGAGACCATACACTTTTTAGGTACCACTGTAATTTCCTCATATGCAATTTTGCAAATGGTATTATCAGAATGCAAGATGCCAAGAAGCCCAAAGCCTGCAGAATTTTTCTTGCAGTTAATTGGGTCATTGTTGCCATTGTCTCGAAATATTGAGTCAGTTGTAGTTGCTTGTCTGGTGTAAGATAAGCCTTCTGGGCCATTGTGTCCAAGCTGGCACCCAGAAATGTCATTTTTTGTGAGGGTACTAGTTTTGACTTCTTTTCGTTTACTGTGTACCCCAGACAATTTAGTAGATGCTTCACAAAAGCCAGATGATGTAAGAGAATGTCTTTTCTTTCTGCTTGGATGAGGCAGTCGTCCAGGTATGGATATATTTGTATTCCTCTTTGTCTGCAGTATGCAATTACTGGTGCCAGGCATTTTGTGAAACCTCTGGGTGCAGTAGATAAGCCAAAGGGCAGTGCAGAGAATTGGTAGTGGGTTGAACCTTCAATGAAATGGAGGTATCTTCTGCAACTTTGTCTGATAGGGACATGCAGGTATGCCTCCTTGAGGTCCAACGTTACCAGCCATGCTTCCTTGCCCAACATGGGAAGTAGCTGCTGTAGTGTTAGCATCTTGAATTTTGGGACTTGTAGGTAAGTGTTTAGAATTGAAAAATCCAGAATTGGTCTCCAAGCATTGTCCTTTCTGGGTACTAGAAAGAGCCTTGAGTAAAATCCTTGGCCTTGCTCTTGAATCGGTACCCGCTGAATGGCTCTCATGGCCATGAGAGCTGTAATTTGTTTTTGAGCCTCTGCCCTTTGATTTAGTGGCAGGTTTGGCATTCCTCTTTTCATTGGCAAGGTGTGGAAGTGGAATCTGTATCCTCGTAAAATAATGTCTAGGACCCATTTGTCCTTTGTGACCATGTGCCAGTTGTCTGCAAAAAGTGCTAGTTTTCCCCCCAAGGGGGCTAACAAAAGAGCTTTGTTTGGCCAGTCGAGGTGCAAGTCATTGAGTTTGCCTTCTGGTGGGTTGAGACCTGTCTTCTCCTCCTTTTCTGGGTTGGAGTGTCCCATTGGTGAGGTTTATACTGGGCTTGTGGTTGCCCTCTGCCCCTTGGGCGCCTGTATTTACCCCTCTGAGGTCTGTCAGTAGCTGGAAAGGACCAGTTTTTTGTTGGCCAGTTTCTGCTGAAGTGAGGGGGTTGTACCTGTAGGATATCTATGACTGTCTGCATTGATTTTGCCTTATCTTCCATTTTCTTTAGCACTTCTTCTGCTTTAACTCCAAAAAGAACATCCTGCTGTAAGGGTGCATCCAGTAGTTTTGCTTTGACATGATCAGGTAGACTTTGTTCCTTTAACCAGGCATGCCTATGTATAACTGATCCAGTGACAGCTGCTCTGCAGGAGGCCTCCAAAGAATCAAACCCACATTGTAAGGTATGTTTGCCCACCTGCTCGGTGGCATGCAATAAATCCTGTAGTTCTTTCAATTCAGATTGTTGGGGAAGGGAGGTAATCTTTTGTTTTAACTGAGAGATTAGAAACTGCTGATACTTGAGCATATGAAATTAACAATTTAGTGCTCTCATAGCTAATGTGGCTGAGGTGTAAACCTTTTTCCACCACCTGTCTAGTGCTCTTGAATCCCTTTAAGAAGGTACTGGGTTTTTAGCCATGGAAGTCTTAGCCCCCTTGGGACCTTGGGAGATAGTCTCTGGGTCAGCTACTGGGCTTTTGTAAAGAAATTTGTGGGAATCAGGTACTCTGTAGTATCTGTCAAGCTTAGCCAGAGCAGGAGGTAGAGAGTCTGGGTTGAAACTGGATTTTAAATAGACATCATCCACGATGTCCAAAACAGGTGGGATGGCTAGAGGTCTATGTTGGGGGAGTAAAAGAAACTCTCTGAGCCTTTTCTTGGAATCAGAGAAATCCTGACCTTCCCAGTGGAAATGTTCCCTCATAGTGTGTAAAGTTTCCCCAAAAGAGTAATCTTCATGAGGGGAAGCTGAGGGAATAGAGTCCTCAGCATCAGAATCTTCATAAGGAGAGTAGGAATAGTCTTGGTCTTCAGAGGAATCCAAAGAAATAGACAGTTGCTCAGAAGAAGCAGAATCTTCCTCTTGTCTAGGCATTTTGTCAGGAGGAGGCTGTGAACCCCTGATAAGAGAAATCAAATCTTCAGCCATTTTGAGCATCTGTTTCTTAGGCATAGGGCCTTGAACAGGAGACTGAAGTGTAGTCTTTTTAGCTTTAGAAGGAGTCTTAGACTTAGAAAACATTTTGTAGAAAAAAGCTGCAGGTACTCCACGACAAATGAAGCCAACCAGTTTCTTTAGAAAAACACTGCTTTAATCAAACGTTTTGACTGTGAGAGTCGTCGGTCTGAAAATGCCCTCAGAAACCAATGACGTTTCCGAAGCACCAACGTCCTTAGAAGGTATATCGTCGGAAGGGCCTGAAGTAAAAGGCTGCATCGGCCTAGTACATTCCATCAGAATATCCGTAGCGGTCTCGGGTTCCAGGACTGCGGTAGTCAGGGGCTGCGCTGGAGCCTCACTGATAACTGGAGAACCGGAGACCGGATCAACCGAGGCCTCGGAATCGGGTTTAAGCCTTGGCTGTCGGTCCTTGTCCCTGTGTTTTTTGTGCACGCCGGTAGTCGGTAGCTCCGATGGCATGTTATAGTTAAATTTTCTACCAAAAAAGTGTTGTGCAAAATCAAATCGCCTTTTAATAGTACGCTTATTAAACCTAGCACAAAGACGACAAAAAATGACGTCATGATCAGGGCCTAGGCAAGGTATGCAATAAGAATGAAAATCCTTATGAGGTATTTGCTTCCCACAAGAAATACAATTATTAACTTTTTCTGACATCGGTCTGAGGCAAGAAAAGTTTCCCCAACGGGGTACTTAGCTTTATAGAAGACTTTGGTCTGAAATTCAAATTCGATAATCTCAGGAGTCGGCCGACCGGCACTTGCGAACTGCTTCTGCTTCGGGCACCGTGCGGCAAGAAAGACTGAAGAAAATGGCTTCGGTTGCAGTATATGAACCCCTGGCACACTGACATCAGGGATGAGGCAACAGCAACCGACGTCGGACCAAGACGTTGGAAATCTGGCCAACTGCGGGACCGCCTGACGACAGGATAACCCAAGTGTGATGACTGCCGCAAGGTAACACGATGAACATCATACCACTATGCCAAATCAGTAGCTTCCTGAAAGATAGAAAGACTGAAACCTAATGTCTATCATTTAGTGAATTCAGTTCTCACTTCTCACCATAGCTCCCAACCTCTTAGCACAAAAAACCTGGACAAAGCCAATAATGGGGGAATACAAATTCAGTTCTCACTTCTCGCCATAGCTCTTAATTCTTAGCACACAAAACCTGGAGAAAGCTCACAAGTGGTGGCGACTTTAGGCTCTTAAATACATATACATATATATATATATATATATATATATATATATATATATATATATATATATATATACACACACACACACACGCACACGCTGTTCTACTGGCATTAAATTGGCTGGCAGACAATGTTTCATTTGTTTTTACACTGCAGTAATAGCCAGAAAGGACTGTAATAAAAGAAAAATATGGAATCATATACTGTATGCCTATGAAGTTATTTTTTAGGTATTAGGAGTTAGGTGTATTATTACAGTTAGAAATATAAAACATTTATTTTAAAAATGAAATTGTTCACGGATTTTTAGTGACAACAGCAGTAACATATTACTTGGCATAAAAGGAACTAGAAAGAAAAAAACAAAATTGCTTCTTATGCCAGGTAATGGAACAATTTGAGTTATAGCTAGCTGCAGACTATCATTTTGCATTATCGGGCCTTCTAAGTAGGGCTAATTCTTGAATTTTTAACCTCCACTTGTATCTCTGAGACATTATTTATTAACCTGCTTTGTTTGGAACACACTTTAGACAGCTTGGGAAATGGGAGGCTTGTAGAAGGCCTACTGCTCTTTAATTCTTTGCATCCGTCTTTGATTAAGGCCACCCTTTTGGAGCAACACACACACACACAGAGACACACACACACACACACACACACACACACACACACACACACACACACACACACACACACAGAGACACACACACACACACACACACACACACAGAGACACACACACACAGAGACACACACACACACACACACACACACACACACACACACACACACACACACACACACACACACACACACACACACTTCCCTGAAAGTTTCTTTTCTTGCTAATTCCTGTTCCTAAACATGGAGTCTTCATTCTTTCTGGCCATCCATTCCCGCAGGTCCGACTCCTATAAGCTGTAACCCGAACATAAATCCATTAGAATCCGGAGTGCCTTTCCCTGAATATAATCCATTCGTCCATTCCCACAGGCCGTTGCTGTTCCCGCTCGCATTTGAGCAGCCAGGCCAGCCAAAAATGCGTGCATGACGGGAGCTCCTT
The DNA here is from genome assembly GCF_019279795.1 of Protopterus annectens. Taxonomy (NCBI): domain Eukaryota; kingdom Metazoa; phylum Chordata; order Ceratodontiformes; family Protopteridae; genus Protopterus; species Protopterus annectens. The sequence continues at coordinate 1,536,574,873 of NC_056739.1, read as the reverse complement.
GAGCTCAATTCCGACAGGCTGGTAGCCCTGACAGAGCTGATGTCATCTCGCTTGTGATGACGTCATCTCAAAAAGCATGAAAAATAAAAAAACAAAAGAAAAAATTGGAATTGAAGGGGTGCCACTTGGGAATCGTGGCACCATTTCATTTGGACCCCAAAACTTGGCAAAAAAACAAATAATTTAGTATGGTTGGGAGGTATGGCAGTGTATCTCCCCTTTTATTGCTGGGACCCCTCATATTTACCATGCACTTCTCCAACCAAACAGTAAATCCAGATCTGTGGTTAATGATGTTTGCTGATGACTGCAAGTTTGGTGTTATTGTCTGAATACCCCCATGATTCAGTCTCAGTACATCAGGAAATCATTAGTAGTCAAAGATTTATTTATTTATTTTATTTATTTACATTTGTTGACTGGGAGAGTCCGACTGGATGTAGGTCCATTTTTAGTGGAGGCCCGGGGAGAAAAGCTACACAGTTAAACTAAACAGACAGTAGTTACATTGGATTACATAGTGATTAACAATTTGATTAATATAGCAATTAAGTACAAACATATTTACAGATGAAGAACATAGTACATCAGTAGACAGCTAGAATCTTTATCTGCGAAGTACATAACAGACATTAACAAATGTTACAAGAAGAAGTTCCTGTTGTAAAGTACTAGGCTTATGAGCATCTGAGCTTTGCTATAATCAAGGTAGTTAGTGGGGTGGAAAGAAAGGCAGTGGTTGGATGGGGTTGGGTTTAGATGTTCTAAAAAACATCTAAAATTAAATGCAGGAAAGTTTGTGAAAAACTCTCATATCTAACTTGCACCCCTACTACAAACTGACATGTTAGTCAAGGAATTTTACACCAGGATCAACAACTCACTATCTTTTGACCACTGTGTATCATTAGTAGTCAGAAAATCCTTATATTTACCTCAACCGATACTAAAAAGCCATCTCACCCAGACTGAAAAAATGTTTTCAACTTACTGCATGCTGCTCTAATTTGACCATTTAGGGTGCAATGCCCCCATTGGTATGCACTTGTCAAGAGACATCAGGAAGAAAGGCCCAATTCTTTCCAAACCAATGAGATTACTGGTGGAAAAAGCTAAGCTAACACTGCAAGGGTTAAATCGTATAAACTGCTATGTGGAGATTTGTGCCTTGCATTCTCCTCCAAGAACTAAAACCTAATTGGTCTCTTACATCTCCCTAAAATCATCTCTTCTAACACTAGATCTTAGGATCTGAAGCTCCACCTACATGTAAACACAAACTCTAGGAGCAGATTTAATACCTAATTATTTACCCCATTTCTGGCATACCTTTCTCTATACATTAAGCAGAGTGACATTCCTACATCCTTCAAAACTAACCTTGATGATTAAACGGCATCTGTAAATTCATCCTCTGGCTACCTTGATTTGCCCTCATAGAAGCATAAGGTAGATCAAGAAGGTGGGTAATTCTAGGTTGCAAAGGGTGTCATGATTTAATTACCTTGTAATTAATATGCTACTATAATCCAAAACAAAGAATAGGCCTGAGAAGAAGTATTGAATGACAGATTAGAATTACAGCAAGTTGTGGCAGGCTGTGTTCAGTATGTGTTGGTTTAAACCAAGAGTCGGTATAAACGGTCATAAAAGGGCCATGTGGACACAAGAGAAAAATGACAAAAATAAACAAAGTGGTAGCCATATGGTGCAAGATGACAATCATGCCTCAAAATGTAAGTACCAAACGGTCAATTCAGGAAGTGATGAGGGGCTTAGATAAAATGGAGGAAAACAAAGACAGCAAATCTTATGATATGATGAGATTAGAGCTGTGTAGCAGGAAAATGAACTATGACACTGTTTGGACCACTCGGAGGTGGCAGGAGTAAAACTTAAAATGGAATTGGAGAAAAAGATTTCTGTTCAGGAATATGAAAAACTATTTTCGAACATGCTACTTAACTTGACAAAAAGTGGTACTAAAATCACATACAAGTATGCAATTGACTTCAATGGGCAACTCACAAAGACAAAACAACAGTATGGTGCCTTATATACTTAAGGTAGATGTAAGAAATACTGAAGTTTGAGTGTGCTGGCATGTTGTGTTTGGTAAAATATGAAGACTGGGATTCACCCATAGTGCCAGTGTTCAAGAAAGTTAAAGAGGCAAAGCAGTAAAGAGCAAGACATATATGCATGTGATGTGTGTTTGGAAATTTTAGTGCCTAATTCAGTGCTCAGAACAGGTACAATCTCTCTTTTTGCAGGAGATGAAAATATCCTCTGCCACACTCGCATGTGTGTATGACATTACCAACTGGCACAGACATAGTTAAAAAAAAATGGAAGTCTTTGTAAAACTTCTCAGTGATCAATATACATAAAGTGCTTATTTCTTAAAGAAGGAAGAATAGTTAAGAAGCCCATAAGGTCTGGTTCATAAACGTGTTCCAGAGTAACTACTGGCTAAAGGTCCAAAAAGAAAAAGCACTTTTTTTCCAGAACCCCTCCTTCCTCCTCCACACACACACTCTTTCGCCTACTTAGTTACATATACCAACATATACCAGAAATCTCAAGAAAAAGAAAAATGACTGAATATATGTTGGCATGATAAATGGAACATCATTGGGAATAATATATTGACAGAAAAATGCAAACAAGTTGCTTCTTCTCCCGTTCTGATTGACAAGCTGCAACTATGTTCACTTCAACTGCAGCCAGCTGTAGGGAAACAAATGGTACAGCTTTTTATACTACATCCAGGAGAAAAAACTGAATGATGGTATGTAATGTATTTGTCTTCTAAGAAATGGAATAAGACAAAAAGTGCAGCAATAAATGAGATATTTATGAACTTTTGTGTAAATACAAAAAATGTGCTATTTATTTTTCATTGTTTTAATCATAGAAATATAGGGTTAAGTCAAAACCATAGATGGCTATATCATTAAGCTAAAGAAAGGAGCCAAATATTGTAAATATGCTGACTTGTAGTGATTTGTTGGTGAGACGCATAATGCTTCTTATGGTATAAATTATAAAATATGAGGCAAGCTTTTAAATAAAGCAGAACTGACCTTATCTGAAGATGTGGATCAATTTAAGGGGTCTATATTATAACCTCAAATTAATAAAAGAGCAAACACTCTTTAATTAACCCCTTAAAATCAAAAGCACTAAATCCCGAACACACAGAACAGCGATTTTTTTTCCCAGGGAAAAAAAATCACTGGGCCATTTTCGGGACTTTGCCATTTCTTCCACTGTGGTGCGATATCAGAATTGGCATATTTAAGTAGGGGGTGGGGGGTCTGGGGGGACAAAGCCCCCAACTTTATTTTGTGTTTGGATTTATTTTTTTTTGCGGAGCAGTGATTTTTTTTTCTCTGGGAAAAAAAAAATCACTGTTCCGTGTGTTCAGGATTTAGTGTTTTTGATTTTCAGGAGTCGATTAAGGAGCATTTGCTCTTTTAATAGTTCGAGGTTATAATATAAACCCTAATTCAAAGTGACTGAAATTTCAATTTCAAATATAAAGTTAAAGAAACAAAATGTACAAGATAAAAGTTGAGTCAAATCAAAAAAGGAAATGGATGATAAAGTTAGAATGTATTGCAAGAATAGAGCCTAACTTAAAATTGAGCTCTAGGTATTATGAGTATGAGAGAGGAGTGTCCAATCAGCTTTACAGACATTGTGATAGAAAGAATCATTTCACTAAAGTTTAAAATTATATAAGGATGTTCAAAATAATATGGGTGTTATTGAGTCAAAACAGGAAAACAAGATGTCCATAGGCAGCTTGACAATGAGAACTGACTGTAAGAAGTCAAATAATTTAGAAGTAGTCATCAAATTAATCAGTAAGAAAGACAACAGACGCAATGACTTAATAAAAAGACCTATGACTTTAAATCAGATACATGAACAAAGTATAATATTGTGTCAGAACATACTTTTAAAAGACCGGGGGTGAAAGGCATAAAAAGAATGCTGTATACACATTGTTGACATAATTAGCACATCAGGCAAATCCACTAGGTTAAAAGCTATTGACATGTGAATATCAAAATAGAATGTACAAGATCTTCTTTCAAATTGTAGTACTGAGTAAAGAGGGAGACTTCTTCCTATACAATTAACATACTACAGAAAGTTTGAAACATTAGGCAGAGGAACTATTTTACATCAAAAATATTTTAAAAAAATGTTGCTAGAATCGCCTTGTGTTCTGACTGTGTGTGTTTCTCAGCTGGTAAGTATATTTTTTGGCACTTTTTAACTGTTCAGAGTCGAATAAAACAATAATTGAATTCAGTTCAGAATACAGTTTGAATAAATTGCATTTATTTAAACTGTATTTGCTTTAATATTGCTACACACTCAAGTGTGCTAGCTTGCACTGCACTTGAATTGTTTTAGTGCTGTTTTAGCTGCTTTTCTGTTAAAAAACAATTTAAGCTTGTTTCCTGCCTTTCCTGTAACTAGTATAGCCCAGATAGAGATTTGCTGTTTCCAGGACTGTTTGTAAGCTTTTGAGCCCCCCAAGCCTTGCTGTGTTGGAGGGGAAGCCTTCTAGCTTATCAGTGAGAGTGGTAAGCACGAGGTAGACTATCTACCACAAGAAGAGTGATTTCTGGCACAGAAATTGTAGTTTATTGGCTGTTTGGGCCATTTTTCCATCTCTTTCAACTTTCTGGTTTAAAAGCCCGTGTCTGTGCTTGTTTCCCACCTTCCGTGTAACTAGTCTAGTCCAGATACAGATTTGCTGTATCCAGGACTGTTTGTAAGCTTCTAAGCAGTGCCAAAGTCTGCTCTTCAATTTTTCCTCTAGATCTGCTAGTTCTCTCCTCTCCTGCACTTTTACTAGTTATTAGTCTTGCACTTTACCAGACTTCTTGCAGTAATTATTGTAGCACACAAAAGTGCTACCAGCACTAAACATTCTACAAGGAAACAGCTCCAGTACTTATTATTAATGCCCACCCCTCCAGGCATGTCTAAAGGTCAGTTCCCTGAGCTTTCTCCTGTTAACCTGGTGTACACACACCAGCACTGCCTTCACATAAAAACACAAACCACACACCCACCTTTGCAGAGGCTCTCAATAAAAATCTATCCAAACAGGAGAGACCTCCAAGGCAGAAACACACTCGACCACCACAACACAACACTAATCATGAGACACATAACTCTCCTAAACAGTGTGCCACTCAACCAAAGCCACTAAAGCAAAACAGCATGCCCAACACACTAGTTATAGGTGACTCAGCAGTGACGTACATCAATGTCCCACTCACTAGGTCGAATAAGGAGAAAGTAACAGTCAGCTGCCTGTCAGGTGCCAGGATCTGCCACATAACGCATGCACTCAGGTCCCTCAACAACAGGTACAAATATGACTCTGTCATTGTACATGTGGGTGCAAATGACCTGAGATGTACCTCCCTGGACTACATGAAAAGAGACATGGAGGAGCTCTCGGATTATGTAGCCCAGGCAGGTATGACCCTAGCCCTGAGCAGCATCCTACCATCACCCAGAATGATACCACAGTGCAAGCAGAAAATTATTGATTTCAATAATTGGCTAAGTTTCTGGTGTCATTCTAAGGGGATCCAATATCTGTCTGCCTGGGATGACATGAGTGACAGACCTCAATGCTTTGCCAGAGATGGCCTGGATCTGTCACTCCTGGGCTTCTAGATACTGGCCAAGGCTCTTGCCACCCCTATAATGCCTTTTTCAGGCGGTGTTCCAAAGGCCAAATTAACCACCGTAACAGCTACAAACAAATGCAATTTGAGGGTCATGCAACTCCATGCTAGAAGTCTAAATCTCAAAATGCACTCACTCGAACCACTCCTTAAAATAGACAACACTGACATTTGCGCTGTAACGGAGACCTGGTTCAAGGCAGCAGATATCACCCCTGCACTACCAGGCTATAACTCATTCCACACCTTTCAGCCCCAGAAGTTGGAAGAAAGCTCCAAAGGCGGTGGTGTTACCATACTCATAAAGGATGCGCACATCTCCAGACTGGTAGCCCAACATAACGCATCAGAGATACTTCAGGTGCAGCTAACACTGAGTAAGACAGAGATTCGGGTCATATCCTGCTATAGGTCCCCAGCCATGTCCCAAGACTCACACTCCATGTTTCTAAGCACCCTGGAGAATATTAGGGTCCAACCTAAAACTCTCATACTGGGTGACTTCAACTACCCCTCCATTAACTGGGAAAACTACTCATGTACCAATACACTTGCCCAACATTTCTTGGAATTCATTAATTCCAATGCCCTGGTCCAGCTCGTTCTTACCTCCACTAGAGGTAGTCACATCCTTGACCTGGTCATTACTAACATGGGCGACCATTGCTCTACACCAATAGTTAACTCTTCCCTGGTTAGATCCGACCACAAACTAATCACCTTGGAAATCCACATCCCTCCCACCCCCTGCAAAGGTAACCACCATGAAAAACTTCTCCAAAGCTAACTTTGGGTTCCTAAAAACAGAAGTGGCTAACTTCACGGCACCCATGCAAATGGACAATAGTTGCATGACTGCTGAATCATACACCAATGCACTGTACGAACAAGTACACAAATGCATGGATTTCACCATACCCAATAGAACCAAGATACTCTCCTCCAAAAAAAGGAAGCTAATCTACTGGGTCCCCTGCCATAAACAAACTGTACAACAGAAGGAGGAAACTGATGAGGAATAAGGTGAAGTCCCAAGACTGGAAAAACTCCCTTATTAGCCTCAACAAAATGTTGAGATCCCTCATCAAATTCTCTAAAGCTAGCTATGAAAACAGATTTGCAGCAGATAAAGACAATCACAAGGCCTTCTACAGTTAAGTAAAGAATCTCCACAGCAATACCCAGATTTGCTCTGATCTACTGCACAATGGTACCTCCTATACCTAACCAACACATATTGCCAATATACTGGCTGACAGATTCAGTGCCAACTTTACCCCCCCAAAAGGACCAGTCACAATACCTGTAGATTGCCAGGCACTCAGTATTACTGCTGCACAGGTTAAAACAGCACTGTCCAAGGCCAAGAATACAGCTTCTATGGGACCTGACAATATCCCTGGCTGTGTTCTACATGAACTACAGAATGAACTGGCACCTCAACTGTGTGCCCTGTTCAATCACAGCCTTGCCTTAGGCTTTGTCCCTACTGAATGGTGCGCTGCTACAGTCATCCCTCTCCACAAAGGGGGAGCGACAATGGACCCTGGGAACTATCACCCCATTAGCCTGACGAGTCTGATATGCAAAGCTATGGAACACATCATTATGGACCTAATAAACAAGGATATAGGGAATCTCCAAACTCTGGATCCCACACAGTTTGGTTTTGTGAAGGGTAGATCATGCCTGCTCAACTTGATTGACTTCTTTGAGTCAGTCACCAGAGCTGTAGATGAAGGCAAGGTGGTTCATACAGCCTACCTTGATCTGGCCAAGGCCTTTGATACCATTCCCCACTCAGGAATCATAGTAAAACTCACTAAGCTATGCATCAACCCCTATATCACTAGGTGGGTTGCAAACTGGCTCACAGACAGAACCCACAGTGTGAAAGTAGCTGACTCCAAATCAGACTGCTGACCAGTCACGAGTGGAGTCCCACGGGGTTCGGTTCTGGGTCCTCCATGTTTAGTATCTACTTCTCAGAAGTCCAGGCCAGCACAAAGGGACTCTGCCTGACAAAGTTCGCAGACAATTGCAAGTTGGGAGCTATTAACTCCTTAAGAGATGTTTACATTCTACAGAAAGGCCTCACTGAGACCAACGACTGGTGTCAGAACCATGGCCTTAAGCTCAATGCCAAAAAATGTGTCATCTCCTTTGGGGAAAAGCCCGGTTCCCATGAATTACCACATTGATGGTAATCCACTGAACACAGAAGGTGTTATAAGAAATCTGGGAACACAGGTTGACAGCATCCTCTCTTTTGACCACCACATTGCCACAGTGGTCAGAAAGTGCTTCTATGTGGCACATCTCATTATTAAGGGTTTTGCATCCAGGAAGAAAGAGGTCATTGTCTCCGTCTACTCTTCTCTCATTAGGCCAATCATCGAGTACAATGCCCCAATTGGCATGTACCTCACTAGACACCTGCAACATCTGGAGAGGCTGTAAAAGTACTTCACAAAGAGGATCCTAGGCCTTAAACACTTGTCCTATATGGACAGACTCAAAAAACTCTAACTTTCTCTGTCTCATATTGCCTACTTAGAGGTGATCACTGCTTGACTTACAAAGCCATGTCTGACTCAGCTCTGTTAGAAATGCTACATCTAATTAAATCCCCAATCCCGCCACACCACACACTCCCTAAGACCTCAACCTCATTATCACAATCAACAGAATGTATTGGAGGGACAGGTTCATAACCCAGAGACTGCCCACGCTATGGAATAGACTTTCCATACATGTCAAACAGAGCACATCACTGGCTCTCTTCATGAGAAATCTTGATGAGTGGATGGGAAATAGAAAATTCACCCTGGGGAATCAGGGATCACTCCAGTGGCTTTACTCAACAGAAGCACTGGGAACTAAGGTCGGGTGGCATGATGCCAGGGTAATCCTGTGGGCTAGGCTTGTAAAGGCTCTAGGGCCATTAGCCTAGTACACACCTATGAACCTATGAACTTAAAAAATAAGTAATAAGACACAATAATTTTACAGAGCCCATTCACTAAACACAATAATGCCCTCCAGGGTGTATCCTAATGTGTAATTAATGCCCTTCCAGGGGTGTAGAGGCCCACTGCACATTAACACACACCCTGTCAGGCATTATCGCTTATATAGAGAATCATCAGACAACCTATGTGGAAGATTCTGTAAGAAGAAGTGTACTAATTGTTTGTCTGAGAGACAATGATGCATGGAATAGTCTACCAAATCGCACTGAAGCAAGCACTAACTTAGATATTTTTAAGAACAGCCTGGGCACTTATTATGGGAACAAGTGTTTTTATATACTGACAGGCTGGAAGGGCATTTTTGGCAATATTTGAAACATTTGTAAGTATGTATGTATGTATGTAAGTATGTATGTAAGTATATATGTATGTATGCAAAGACAGGCATGGACATACATAATGTAGATGCATTTAGCAGAACACGTTTACCAGGGAAAACTGAACATTTGCTGAAAGATGAACTAGAGATTCTTTGGCTGAAGCCAGTATTACTAAATACAGAGGAAAAAGTAAAAGGGTTTAGAAATGCACTGACTGTGACTTGAAAATGCAGCTGCTGAAAGAAATTTTAGTGATGAGTTTGCCAGAGCAAAAGTCATTAGTTGGGATTGCTATAAGGTATATCACAGAAGACAAATACAGAATTTCTAAGACTGAAGCAGGCAGTTAAACCAGAAAGAGAGAGGGAAATACACAGATTATAGGTCTGAAGCAGGCAGCAAACCAGATGGGGGGGCTATACAGAGTTTCTAAGTATGAAACACGCAGGTGAACCACAGAAAGGGACAACTCACTAATAGGACTAATAAACAGTAGCTGCATCAAGGAGTATATCATGCTATTACCTTTTGAGGGGGTCGGATTACAGGCCACTGGATCTAGTAAGAATTCTAATAAGGAGTCTCCTGGTAGCCATGTTTGAAGGATTAAGACAATCTAGAAAGTGTCCCTGAAACCAGAAAAATGGGTTGTTCTGCAAAGGGGAAACAAATGGAATTTATCCTTGTCTGCATGTCGAAAACTAAACTTTATGGAATTTAATACAAATCCTGTACTACTCACAACTCAAGATAGTCTATAACATCTTTGTGAAACAAAATAACACCCTCTGTTCCAAATATTATACAAAATTATAATCTCTCAAGGAAGCTTAGGTGTAAATATTAAAAGCAACTATATACAACTGAATCACACAATTATTATGGAGATTGTCTTTAGCAAGTTTGTGTGTACGCTAAAGAAAGCAACAAAACATTTCCTGAATTAAATAAAGATTATTTCACCCAATACTGGAACTGCTAATTGTGCAAAACCTAAAAAAAGTAACCCTACATTATATCCAAATATCATATTCAAACACTAACCTAACACATTAGTATTTGTTTCTTTGTTTGCCTGTTTATTACATTTATTAACCAAGAGAGTGCAACTGAGGTATTTTCCCCCTTTTCAGAGGAGGCCCAGAAAGACAAGCTCTACATAAAACCAAATTACAGAGTTACACATTGTAAATGTTTGTAACAAAATACAAGATGTAAAAGAAGGCAAAGTAAAGTGCGCATTATTGTACATATGTAAATGACATTACTCTAAATACTAAGTATCTTTCACATAAATCAATATCATTAATAATAGTTCTTTTCTAAATACACTCTTCCTATCTTCTCTTTTACTTTTTTCTATTTTTTTTCCTTTTAATTACATTTCTTTACATGTAATACACCTATAAGATGTGTTCATCAATGTACTTGCGCTCTCCTCTCTCATAGGTTCATAGGTAGGTACTAGGCTATTGGCCCAAGGGCCTATATAAGCCTAGCCAAAGGTACCCTGGCTTTCGCCACCCAAGAAAATTATTTTCCTGTGCCACTGTCCAGCAGAGCCACAAAAGTGATCCCCGGGGTGAATTTCCTATCTTCCATCCAATCATCAAGATTTTTCTTGAAGAGTGCTAATGAGGAGCTTTGTTTGATATAGATAGGTAGTTTGTTCCAGAGTATGGGAAGTCTCTGGGACAGGAATCTATCCCTCCAGCATGTTCTGTTTATTGTAGTGACGAGGTTTAGGTCCCTAGAGCGTGTAGCTCGTAGGGACTGGGATTTCTTTAAGTGGAGCATGTCTAAAAGGTCTGGGTTTGACATAGCTTTGTGTGTTAGGCAGAGATCGCCTCTGAGTAGGCGATATGCAATGGAGTAAAGCTGCAGTTTTTTGAGACGGTCTGCATAAGGCATCTGTTTGAGGCCAGTAAGCCTCTTCGTGAGGTATTTCTGTGGCCTTTCCAGTTGTTGTAGATGTCTTGTGAGGTATATACCAAAAGGGGCAATGTACTCTATAATGGGTCTAATGAGTGACGAGTAAAGGGGAACAATGACCTCTTTTTTCCTGGATGAGAAACCTTTTGTGATGAGGTGTGCCACACCGAAGGATTTCCTGACTACTGTGGTGATGTGATTATCAAAGGAGAGACTACTGTCCACCTGTGTCCCAAGGTCTCTTATCACACTTTCAGTGCTAAGTAGACTACCACCTATGTGGTAGTTCATGGGTACTGAGTTTTTACCAAAGGGAATGACAATGCACTTTTTGGCATTGAGTTTGAGGCCATGGCTTTGACACCAGGCATCTGTCTCAGCAAGGCCCTTTTGTAGGATATCCACATCTTTTGGAGTTTTGATTATGGCTCCTAGTTTGCAGTCATCTGTGAACTTCATTAGCCAAAGACCTTCTGTGTTGGCCTATACTTCAGAGAAGTAGATACCAAACAGGAGAGGGCCCAGGACTGAACCCTGTGGTACTCCACTTGTCACTGGTCTGAAGCTGGATTTGGAGTCTGCTACTTTCACAGTGTGTGTTCTGTCAGTGAGCCAGTGGGCAACCCACCTTGTGACATAGGGATTTATACCTAGTTTAGTGAGTTTATCTATAATTCCAAAGTGGGGGATGGTGTCAAAAGCCTTGGCGAGATCTAGATAGGCTGTGTGAACCACCTTACCCTCATATACGGCATTGGCGACTGCTTCAAAGAAGTCTATCAGGTTTAGGAGACATGATCTGCCTTTTACAAACCAGAACTGGGTGGGGTCCTGAGTTTGGAGATTACCAATGTCATTGTTTATAAGTTCCATGATGATACGCTCCGTAACCTTGCAGACAAATGATTGAACCGAAATAATTAAACATTGAACAACTGAAAATTAAAGATGACAAAGAGAAAACATTGTTTGCAGAGTAAAGCCCTCCTGTACCTCCCTGCTAATTATATATATACCAACTTTAAGATCACTCTACAGAGGGGAGAGGGCAAATTCCCTCATCTCCACTGTTTGCAATCTTGCGCAAACTTAAAGCTGGCAGAGGTGAAAAAATGAGTTTTGATCACTTCTGCTGGTGTAAAGAAATGTACAACATTCCGAATGTTTGATTATTTGTATTTATCCCATATATACATACATATATATATATATATATATATATATATATATACATACATATATATATATATATATATATATATATATATATATGTGTGTGTGTGTGTGTGTGTGTGTGTGTATATATATATATATATATATATATATATATATATATATATAAAATGTGAGTGTGCATATCTGCGTGTGTGTGTGTGTGTATGTATATATATATAACAAAATGTTGAGATCCCTCATCAAATTCTCTAAAGCTAGCTATGAAAACAGATTTGCAGCAGATAAAGACAACCACAAGGCCTTCTACAGTTATGTAAAGAATCTCCACAGCAATACCCAGATTTGCTCTGATCTACTGCACAATGGTACCTCCTATACCTAGCCAACACATATTGCCAATATACTGGCTGACAGATTCAGTGCCAACTTTACCCCCCCCCCCGGACCAGTCACAATACCCGTAGATTGCCAGGCACTCAGTATTACTGCTGCACAGGTTAAAACAGCACTGTCCAAGGCCAAGAATACAGCTTCTATGGGACCTGACAATATCCCTGGCTGTGTTCTACATGAACTATAGAATGAACTGGCACCTCAACTGTGTGCCCTGTTCAATCACAGCCTTGCCTCAGGCTTTGTCCCTACTGAATGGTGCGCTGCTACAGTCATCCCTCTCCACAAAGGGGGAGCGACTATGGACCCTGGGAACTATCACCCCATTAGCCTGACGAGTCTGATATGCAAAGCTATGGAACACATCATTATGGACCTAATAAACAAGGATATAGGGAATCTCCAAACTCTGGATCCCACACAGTTTGGTTTTGTGAAGGGTAAATCATGCCTGCTCAACTTGATTGACTTCTTTGAGTCAGTCACCAGAGCTGTAGATGAAGGCAAGGTGGTTCATACAGCCTACCTTGATCTGGCCAAGGCCTTTGATACCATTCCCCACTCAGGAATCATAGAAAAACTCACTAAGCTATGCATCAACCCCTATATCACTAGGTGGGTTGCAAACTGGCTCACAGACAGAACCCACAGTGTGAAAGTAGCTGACTCCAAATCAGACTGCTGACCAGTCACGAGTGGAGTCCCACGGGGTTCGGTCCTGGGTCCTCCATGTTTAGTATCTACTTCTCAGATGTCCAGGCCAGCACAAAGGGACTCTGCCTGACAAAGTTCGCAGACGATTGCAAGTTGGGAGCTATTAACTCCTTAAGAGATGTTTACATTCTACAGAAAGGCCTCACTGAGACCAACGACTGGTGTCAAAACCATGGCCTTAAGCTCAATGCCAAAAAATGTGTCATCTCCTTTGGGGAAAAGCCCGGTTCCCATGAATTACCACATTGATGGTAATCCACTGAACACAGAAGGTGTTATAAGAAATGTGGGAACACAGGTTGACAGCAACCTCTCTTTTGACCACCACATTGCCACAGTGGTCAGAAAGTGCTTCTATGTGGCACATATCATTATTAAGGGTTTTGCATCCAGGAAGAAAGAGGTCATTGTCTCCGTCTACTCTTCTCTCATTAGGCCAATCATTGAGTACAATGCCCCAATTGGCATGTACCTCACTAGACACCTGCAACATCTGGAGAGGCTGTAAAAGTACCTCACAAAGAGGATCCTAGGCCTTAAACACTTGTCCTATATGGACAGACTCAAAAAACTTTAACTTTCTCTGTCTCATATTGCCTACTTAGAGGTGATCACTGCTTGACTTACAAAGCCATCTCTGACTCAGCTCTGTTAGAAATGCTACATCTAATTAAATCCCCAATCCCGCCACACCACACACTCCCTAAGACCTCAACCTCATTATCACAATCAACAGAATGTATTGGAGGGACAGGTTCACAACCCAGAGACTGCCCACACTATGGAATAGACTTTCCATACATGTCAAACAGAGCACATCACTGGCTCTCTTCAAGAGAAATCTTGATGAGTGGATGGGAAATAGAAAATTCACCCTGGGGAATCAGGGATCACTCCAGTGGCTTTACTCAACAGAAGCACTGGGAACTAAGGTCGGGTGACATGATGCCAGGGTAATTCTGTGGGCTAGGCTTGTAAAGGCTCTAGGGCCATTAGCCTAGTACACACCTATGAACCTATGAACTTAAAAAATAAGTAATAAGACACAATAATTTTACAGAGCCTATTCACTAAACACAATAATGCCCTCCAGGGTGTATGCTAATGTGTAATTAATGCCCTTCCAGGGGTGTAGAGGCCCACTGCACATTAACACACACCCTGTCAGGCATTATCGCTTATATAGAGAATCATCAGACAACCTATGTGGAAGATTCTGTAAGAAGAAGTGTACTAATTGTTTGTCTGAGAGACAATGATGCATGGAATAGTCTACCAAATCGCACTGAAGCAAGCACTAACTTAGATATTTTTAAGAACAGCCTGGGCACTTATTATGGGAACAAGTGTTTTTATATATCGACAGGCTGGAAGGGCATTTTTGGCAATATCTGAAACATTTGTAAGTATGTATGTATGTATGTATGTATGTAAGTATGTATGTATGTATGTATGTATGCAAAGACAGGCATGGACATACATAATGTAGATGCATTTAGCAGAACATGTTTACCAGGGCAAACTGAACATTTGCTGGAAGATGAACTAGAGATTCCTTGGCTGAAGCCAGTATTACTAAATACAGAGGAAAAAGTAAAAAGGTTTAGAAATGCACTGACTATGACTCGAAAATGCAGCTGCTGAAAGAAATTTTAGTGATGAGTTTGCCAGAGCAAAAGTCATTAGTTGGGATTGCCTTTACTATAAGGTATATCACAGAAGAGAAATACAGAATTTCTAAGACTGAAGCAGGCAGTTAAACCAGAAAGAGAGAGGAAAATACATAGATTATAGGTCTGAAGCAGGCAGCAAACCAGATGGGGGGGCTATACAGAGTTTCTAAGTATGAAACACGCAGGTGAACCACAGAAAGGGACAACTCACTAATAGGACTAATAAACAGTAGCTGCATCAAAGAGTATATCATGCTATTACCTTTTGAGGGGGTCGGATTACAGGCCACTGGATCTAGTAAGAATTCTAATAAGGAGTCTCCTGGTAGCCATGTTTGAAGGATTAAGACAATCTAGAAAGTGTACCTGAAACCAGAAAAATGGATTGTTCTGCAAAGGGGAAACAAATGGAAGTTATCCTTGTCTGCATGTCAAAAACTAAACTTTATGGAATTTAATACAAATACTGTACTACTCACAACTCAAGATAGTCTATAACATCTTTGTGAAACAAAATAACACCCTCTGTTCCAAATATTATACAAAATTATAATCTCTCAAGGAAGCTTAGGTGTAAATATTAAAAGCAACTATATACAACTGAATCACACAATTATTATGGAGATTGACTTTAACCTAACACACTAGTATTTGTTTCTTTATTTGCCTGTTTATTACATTTATTAACCAAGAGAGTGCAACTGAGGTATTTTCCCCCTTTTCAGAGGAGGCCCAGAAAGACAAGCTCTACATAAAATCAAATTACAGAGTTCCACATTGTAAATGTTTGTAACAAAATACAAGATGTAAAAGAAGGCAAAGTAAAGTGAGCATTATTGTACATATGTAAATGACATTACTCTAAATACTAAGTATCTTTCACATAAATCAATATCATTAATAATAGTTCTTTTCTAAATACACTCTTCCTATCTTCTTTTTTACTTTTTTCTATTTTTTTCCTTTTAATTACATTTCTTTACATGTAATACACCTATAAGATGTGTTCATCAATGTACTTGCGCTCTCCTCTCTCATAGGTTCATAGGTAGGTACTAGGTTATCGGCCCAAGGGTCTATATAAGCCTAGCCAAAATATTACATTTACAGTAGCATGCACTATGGTGAAGCTCAGAGTAAGAGAGGACACTACTGAGGAGTCTGTAGGAGACAGTGTACAGGGGGACACTACTGAGGAGTCTGTAGGAGACAGAGTACAGGGGGACACTATTGAGGAGTCTGTAGGAGACACAGTACAGGGGGACACTACTGAGGAGTCTGTAGGAGACACAGTACAGGGGGACACTACTGAGGAGTCTGTAGGAGACACAGTACAGGGGGACACTACTGAGGAGTCTGTAGGAGACAGAGTAAGAGAGGACACTACTGAGGAGTCTGTAGGAGACAGAGTACAGGGGGACACTACTGAGGAGTCTGTAGGAGACAGAGTACAGGGGGACACTACTGAGGAGTCTGTAGGAGACACAGTACAGGGGGACACTACTGAGGAGTCTGTAGGAGACACAGTACAGGGGGACACTACTGAGGAGTCTGTAGGAGACACAGTACAGGGGGACACTACTGAGGAGTCTGTAGGAGACACAGTACAGGGGGACACTACTGAGGAGTCTGTAGGAGACACAGTACAGGGGGACACTACTGAGGAGTCTGTAGGAGACAGAGTACAGGGGGACACTACTGAGGAGTCTGTAGGAGACACAGTACAGGGGGACACTACTGAGGAGTCTGTAGGAGACAGAGTACAGGGACAGGGCTTTTAACCTATCCATGTAGGACAGATTTTTGAAGCCCTGGATTCTCCTGGGTCAGAAAATCTGTGGTCTCTCCAGCTACTGTATGTGCTTTGCGAGGTACATTCCAAAAGGGGCGTTATACTCTATGATGGGGCTGATAAGGTTAGAATACAGGGACATTATGACTTCCTTGTTACTGGAAGAAATACCCTTACTAATGAGGTGAGTTATGTAGAAAGCTGTCCATACAATTGAGGCAACATGGTGCTCAAAAGTTAGATTGCTATCAACTTGGATTCCCAGGTTCTTCACAACTGTTTGTGTGCTTAGGATGTTGTTATTGATGTGATAATTTGGGGAGACATCACTCTTCCCAAAGGGGATGATGCTGCATTTTTTGGTGTTTAGTTTGAGGCTGTTTTTTTGGCACCAGTAATTTGTCTGGGTGAGACCTCCTTGTAGTATGTCTACATCACTAGTGGAGTTGATGACAGAGCCCAACTTGCAGTCATCTGCAGATTCAGTTAGCTACACACCTCTAGTTCTGGCTTGCACCTTGGAAAAGTATATGCTAAACAGCAGGGGCCTCAAGACCGATCCCTTGGGTATACCATTTGTTATGGGTCTACTACTTGAGGTATCTTCCCCTAGTTTGACTGAGTGAGTTCTATCAGTGAGCCAGTTAGATACTCATCTGGTAACATATGGATTTATACCAAGCTGGGATAGTTTATCTATTATGTTCAAGTGGAGAATAGTGTTGAAAGCCTTGGCCATGTCAAGGTAGGTGGTGTGCATCATCTTCCCCTCATCCATGGCTTTGGTGACTGACTCAAAGAAGTCTACCAAATTTAATAGGCATGATCTCCCCTTGACAAAACCAAACTATGTAGGATCAAGCATTTGGAGGGTGCCGATGTTCCTGTTAATGTGGTCCATGATAATGCATTCCATGGCCTTGCAAATCAGGCTAGATAGGCTCATGGGTCTATAACTGCCTGGATCAGTGGATGCTCCACCTTTGTGCAGAGGGATGACAGTGGCTGTCCTCCACTTGGCTGGGATGAAACCCATATTCAGGTATAGGTTGAATAGGATGCTTAATGGTGCTGTGAGTTCCTGCCTGAGTTGATGCAGGATGCAGCCTGGGATGTTATCAGGTCCCCTAGAAGCTGTGCTTTTAGCCTTTAACAGTGTAGTAATGACTTGTTCCCCATAGATAAGGGGTGGGAGGCAGGTGCTGGGGATATCCTGGAATACTGATGAGGGACAGAGGGGGTGAAGATTTCACTGAACCTGTTTGTCAGCAGGCTGACTATATTCACAGCATCTGAGCAGATTTGTGTATTTCCCCTTAGACTGCAGATATATGTGAAGAAGGCCTTATGAATATCTTTAGTATATTTGGCCAATATGGGCTTGAAGTTAGCTTTGAAGGACTTCACTAATACCCTTATTTGCCTGTTTAGGCCAAGGAGAGATTGCTTCCAACTTGGCACCTGCTCCTTCTTGGTCCTGGACAGCAATTTTTTTTCTTTTGTTGTAGAGTTTATTTATAGCCAATGTTCACCAAACAGGTTTACTCTTCCTTGAATAGGAGGAATTTGTCCTGTCAGGTATTGCTGAATCTATGCATTTATATAAATGGTCGTATAGTACTTTGGTGGAGGTTTGGATATTAGTGTCAGTTCCTACTGTTGGGGAGGGGGCTGTGTAGCAGTTTAAACCTTCCCTCAGGAGGTTGTAATCAGCTTTGGAGAAGTTTTTATCTTTAACCCTAGCTGGGGGGGGGGGGGGGGGGTTCAGGGGAGATGGTAACTTCAAAGGTGACCAATTTATTGTCTGATCTTACCAGTGATGATGACAATGAGGGGGACTGCAGTGGTTTCCTGTGCTGGTTACTATCAAGTCCAAGATGTTGTCACCTCTTGTAGGGGTGTCAACCAGCCGGTGCAAGGCACTGGCACTGAAGAAGTCAAGGAATCTTTGAGCATTAGTGTTCTGGCTCAAGTAGTTCTTCCAATCAATGGTTGGGTAGTTAAAATCACCCAGGATCAGGGTATAGGGTTGAATCTTAATAGATTTGTGGAGGTCCACATAGGTGGTGTGGGCGTTCTGAGTCAACATTAGGGGCCTTTAGTTAACTATAATTTGGTCAGGAGTCTTGTCAACCGTTAACTGCACCTGAAGCATTTCCTTTGTGCCATACTAATTGACCAGTCTGGAGGTGTGTTTATCTTCAATATATATTGAAACACTTCCTCATTTGGTTTTGCTGCCATCAGTTTGGGGTCTACATGCATGATAGTTTAAGTAAACAGATAAGGCTAGGATGCTCTCCGCAACTTTTAACCAGGTTTCTGTGACTGCACAAATGTCAGCATCTTCCACCATTAAGAATGCTTGCAATAAGTGCAGTTTTATTTTGAGACTCCTAGCATTCAGCAGCATGACCATTAAATTGCGTTTAGATGAGATTCTCATGTTGGTAGTTTTGACCACAAGACAATGCCTAAAATGGGGGAGGCAAGAGCCTTTGCCAGCTGCCCGAAGCCCAAGGGAGACAAGATGTGGGTCATCTCTGGCAAAGCATTGTGGTCTGTCAATCATGTCTTCCCAGACTGACAGTACTGGATCCCCTTAGAATGACACCAGAAACTAAGGCAATTGTTAAAGTCAATCATTTTTTGTTTGTATTGAGGCATCATTCTGGATGATGGCAGAATGCTGCTTAAGGCTAGTGACATATCTGCCTGGAACACATATTTGGGGAGCAAGATCATGTCTTTTTTTCATATAGTCCACAGACACATATTTCAAGTTATTCACACCAACATGTACTATGAAAGATTCATAGCATTACTTGTTGAGGGTCTTGAGTGCATGGGTAATGTGGTGGATTCTACCAGCTGACAAACAACTTACTGTGACTTTCTCCTTATCCAGCCTGGTGAGGGGCACATCCATCTATCTCACAATGGAGTCTCCTATGATTAATATATTGGGTTTAGGGTTAAGCACTGATGGCTGTGAAACACAGGCATGTGGACTATGTGGTGTGTGGTAGGCTTTGGAGATTATGTGTGTTTTTGTCTCTGAGGTCTCTCTTGTTTAAGTATGTTTTTGTTAAGAACCTCCACATATATGGGTGTGTGCTGAGTTGGTGTGGGTGATGTTTGAGGTGTTTTGTTTGTGCAGCCAACTTTCTCAGTGCCAGGTATACTGGCTTGTGAGGGAGCGAGCATAGACTCCAGGTTTTTAATGTAATTACATCTCTCACAAATTGTGTTCCTAGGTGGTAGTAAGGGAGGGTTGTCTGTGTACATGAGACAGTTGCTACACTGTTTCAGGATGCTCATATCAACCAGACTGGCAGGGGAGAAATTGTAGGAAGCTGTCCATCCATATTTGTCAGAATCAATGAGAGGAATGCGCTAAAGGTGGGGGGCGGTGAAGGTGGAAAGATCTGAGAGAGGTACTAGTAGTTTGTGTTTGTACACAGGCTGTAAAGAAGCTTCACTACCTCAGGATCAAGCAAGTGATAGTAAGGGAAAATTTGAAGCTGGAATACCATGCAATGGGTTAAATCAGTGCAGCGGCAGTGAGCAATGTGCAAACAAGTGCAGCCGCTCACAAATACAAGGTCTAAATACCAGAAAAGATGGAAGAATCTAGAACCTCAGATTACTACCAAATCCTGCTAATCCCAGCACATTCAACCAATCACTCATGCTAGAGAAGGTCAGGCAGCCCTGTTGCTATACCAACTGCAAAGGATAAGAGTTATGCATGTATTCTTTCTCTCTTACTTGTACATATCATTCCTTGGGCTCTACCCCAGGATCAAATGTGGTCAGTAATGAATACATACCAGTATAACTTCCTCAGACAGATATTACCCCTTAAGTAACATGCCTTCTGGAATGGCTCAGAGTATGAGAGGGCACTGAGTGTTCTGATACTTACAGGGAGTGATATTTTAAACAGTCACACATGGCCTTCTATAGCTTTACAGATGATATGTGATGGTTAATTTTTGGAATGATGCCGACTTAGTGATGCTTTTATTTACTTCACTGTTTTTGTGGTACAATAAGGTATTTTTAAATACCATGTGCAAAGCTTAATTATACCACACTACAGCTCACCATTTAGTAAAATGAAAGCACTGTATGGAATACTGCAACTTTTGTTTCCATCCATTCATAACAGTATTATTATAAAGACTGTGTTTGGACCTATAGCCAAATTCATAAAGGTTATTATGCAGTATATACAATGTGTACACCTTGTTGTAACCTCTTGAAATTCAAAGACAGCCCTGCATGAAGCATGCAGAAATTTGATGAACTGTCTCCATGGACATGCTAAAATGCTAATGAAGCAGTCCAGGAAGAGGCAAATGCTAATTAGCTACGTGCTGCACCAGAACTGCATGCAGTATGGCATCTACACAGCAGAGTGATTCACAGAATACCTTAGTGGCACAAAGGATTAGGTGAACACTAGACACAAGGGATTACTCTGCATAAATGTGCCAGAAAGGCCTCAAACACAACACCGTTGTGGGTGGGCACTAGAAACCAGGCAGAACGTGTTTATTTCTCATCCTTTAACAGCACATAAACATAATGGGGCTGGGTAGAACTATTAGACACAAGATATAATAAAAAAATATGTGGGTGGGGGAATTAGACTCTAAGGATACTCTACAGTTTGTGGTTTAAAGGCACATATTTAAAAAACAATAGAAAATGTGGTGCGGAGAACCACTAGACATCAGGGATAGGTATCATGCCTTAAAAGGCACTAAAATGGATTCCAATCCTGTATCTTCCCATCTCTCCTAGAGGATATTAGTCCACTCTGCTACCACTAGACACAAGGAAAATCATGTTAATATATGTTAAAGACAAAAAAGGTAAAAAGGAGGCAAGATTTGAACCCTGCACCTTTGACACAAAGTATCCCAGCATTAATCCACTGTACTAAGTGAAAGATACCCAATTATTCCACTGTGATGTGTTTTTTTTTTCACATATATTGAGAATCATTTTTTTTCTTTTACATATATTGATGATCTTGGGCATTAAGGGATGCCTTCAACAGTTTCTGACTCTGAAGGGAGAGGAAAAAGGAATGTTACACATATCTCCTTCTCAACCTTGTAGTGTAAGACAGGAGAAAAAGATAATGATGGGACACATTCAAAGAGGGATTTAATGTACTCTACAAATGTTGAAAGTTGCTAGAATAACAGCTTTGGTACTAGCATGCATTTACTGAAAAAATATAAAAAATATAAAGTATGAGACTTTAATGTCTGCATTAATGAGTGAGAATGTAATCATCCTAGAATTACCAGGGCATGGAAAAAGTTGACATCGCAGACTTTGACAACAGGGACAGGTGTGCAGTATGCGGTGTGTACTTCACTGTGTGCTTGTGTGTTTGTGGGGGAGGTACCTGTGCTAAGTAACATAATGTCAATGCCAATGTTAACTACTGCAGAAATATTCTGTTCTGCACTAGAGATAGTTAAAGGCAATTCATAGACATGCAAATTAGCCAATGCCAAGGTCCTTCCTCAGTGTCGCTAATGTGTCTATGAATCTCAAAATATCACATCTCAGAAGCAGGGCCTTTTTACCAGAGCCCTTAACACAAGTGGTAGGGTTCTTAAAGAATCATCGGGATAGTTTTAACCAATTTGTTTTTAATTTGACATATCCATATTCACTGTTTTTTTTTCAATGCAATAATGTTTGTTGCTATTCTGTATAAACACTGATGTCATCCAATGAGTTCCTGTATCTTCCAGTAATTTCGTAGTTCTGATTCCAAAACAGGTGACATGTATATAGTGATCCAGTCAAATCCAGCAATGACAATCACTGATATTCATAACAAAATTATCATTTAATATTCACATAATGCTACTGTCATGTCTGAACTCTCTCAGTTCTGATGAAGAGTGCCCCTCAACACTGCTCACTGCAGTACTTGTCCAAGCTTCAAACATGTCAGGCTGAAGAAGACATTCTATAGGCAACTGTTTCAACATATGAAAATAAAACTTTTAAGCAGTTTTTACTTCTTAGTTTGCATCTGCCATTCTGTAGGCATGACTATCTTCTAAGTTACACTTATGCAAAGGTGCAACATTTCTTATTCACTGTTCAACTTGCTGTCCAGACAAAACAGATTACTTGGAATGACTGGAGGATTGATGGTATCCTTCAAGGCATGATTAGTGTGTGCATTTATTTCTCACATTTAGGTAAAAAAAAAAATCTGTTCATAATTCTTTTTCCCTTCAAACATGCACACACACACATATATGTATAAGCAGGATGCCTTCTTCAGGTGATCTTTTGGAGCTTTTGCAGTTTACTGTTGTGAGAGTTGCCTGTCATTGCCACCCAATATTTTGTATGTCAGTAGATGCTATACAGAATACATGCCATAAAGTTTCATGAAATGACACATAGTTAGTGTGTACCCTGAAGGTTAATGCTTTTACTCTATACATTATTCTACACAGCCCCAATTGCCTATTGAAATTACTGGAAATGTTTATTTATGACATTTATTAACTGCATAAATTCACTGGATACAAGTGCCCCTTTTTAGGGTGATCAAGGACCACCGTCAAGTTAAGTGACTTGCTCAGAGTCAAACAGTAGACAAGTTAAAGCAGAAAGAATCAAACCCTGTACCTTGGGTACAGGGAGCATCTTACTACTAGCTCAAAGCCATCATCCTTTATAGTATTTTGCAATGTAACTTATACTGTATATTTTTCATACTCTTAAAAAATAGATTGGTATTGCTTCTGCATCAAAATGAAACGTGTGCATGAAACGTCTAAAAGCTAGATAAGCAAGCCTAAAGTTGTGTGCCATGATTGCCAGTAATTATGTCATGTGTTTATAAAGCACAGAGAAAAGGTTTCAGAGGTTGTTCTTCCATAATGCTAAAAGATGACTCATGCCATCCCTCAGTTAGTATAAAATGGCATAATGAATACATGTCTGCTATATGCTACCATGTGTAAGAAACATAAATATCAGACTGTCTGCCCCTTCTGCTACTGCGAAGGGTCTCTCTGTTCATATACCAATTTATATATCATTAGTGATCACACAACGTATAAATACTTGACATCATTCAGACTTCCTCATGTGTCTGCTAATAAACAAAATTCTCAACTTTAACCACCACAAGTCCTTACATTGTTCATTACTATAAAACATCTCACCAGGTCACTTAGGTCTTTAGTATCTGCTGTCACTTATATTTACATTTCCCATTTCTCACCCACTTGCACTCCCAAGGCATTCTCTTACCATAACCTATCAATCTGGAACTCACACCTCATCAACATACATAAGAGATGCCCTCCTTCACCCCTTTTACTGCCCAACAGTTTCTACAACAATACAGTGAAGCAACCACACTGCTTCATAAATTCCACTTAATCCCGCAGTACCACTTTTCTTCTTTCACAGTACATGGCTGCATGCACTTGAGCTCCTTGTATTTGTTGTTGATGGTTTTCTGCTGTAAGCAGTACTTAATCTTGTTTTGTTAAGATGAGCCTTTTACCTAAAATGTGCCGCTATATTGTCAGCATTTCATGTGCTACTTGTCTGTCCACTTTATTGTAACAAAGCCATGGCTCAAAGGGTTTCTAGGGGTCCCATGCTAAGTTAACTTGAAAACAGCTCACACACCTGCATAATAAATAAAAGTTAAATACACAACTGTCAGAACAGTGATTTTCATTTACTGCACTGATGCAGATGACTATAACCAAAGCACTTTATTATGCCTTT